>NC_090646.1:247649359-247784359 GCF_040937935.1 Hyperolius riggenbachi | reverse complement strand
TCAGGGAACAGAGCTGCCCAACATTCATGGGCTACACAAACCTCTGGGCTTTATAAGCCTGCATGGGGCTTTGAGTGGGAAAGGGTACGTTTTTTTATTGTTAAAAGAAACAAAAATCCAAAAATTTTTCAGACCCCCCAGCTGGCACACTATGCATATTTGCTGGCACACATTCCTGCAAAGTGAAGTCAGTAATACTCAGCATTGCTGCCCATTGCACTGCCCGGCGTCTGCACATCCAGTGGATAAATTTGTGAGTGCGCCACCATCTAACCACTCCAATAGCCAGTGACTTTTATGATTATTATTACAATGATTGTATATTTATATAACATTGACATCTTCCACAGCACGCACAATCTTATACATCCTGTAGTCACTGTCTAATATCTTCCGTATTCAGCTTGTTGTAGCTGTCTGCAGCTGCAGTAGTATCCATCCAAGGCTCCAAAAGTGTGATGCTATATAGTGCCACTCACCTTGTGCTAAGACAGGTATGGATGAATTCGGTAATTTTGGTGCCAGTGGGCGCTATGGAAAAATGGGCACTGCATAGACTGCAATGTTAATTCCAGCTATAGCACCACCTTGGGGGTAATTTTGGCACCAAGGGCACCTGATAGAAATATTGGGATTGCAACTGGTGCTCAATAGACAGTGTTGGGCATATTTAGTGGCAAAGGCAGCTCAGATATCAGTGGGGATTGCAACTGGGGGGAGGCAGTTAGAATAAGGCATCAAGGGTGAAGAAGTCAGTTAGGGTTTGGCATTAGCTGGGGGGTCAGTTAGGGATAGGCATTGATAGACATCGCATCAGGGAGGTCAGTTAGGTTAGGCATCATTGGGGGAGGGGGGTGATTAGAGTTAGGCATCTGTAGATGGAGGGTTCATGTGAGGAGAGGGTTAGGTTCAGCGATAGTTAAATATTGGTAATATTTACTGCCTAATAGATTTAGATTATTGGCAATTTTACTAATGTTCCACTAGCGGCTATCTCCAGCTCCCAAATTACCGTGGCTCCCTTTTTACATGTACACAGCAGGGCTATGCTAAGGCACTAAGGCAAGGATTGTAAGGTGAAATCGCTGGCTTTAAAAAATGTGGGCTATTGACATGCACAGGACTTATGTGTATCAGCAAGATGTAAAAAAGTTGCCAATTCTTCAGCGCATAATCACAAATGAAAAGTATTGAGACAATTTGATTGTGAGAAGGTTTAAGGTTTTCTTTTTCAATTAAAATTGCAAGTTACTGGATACTTGCAATTCCCAACCCCTCATCACAGTCTGTACTTCTTACACTAGGTTATGAACATGGCATCCTACATTGTGAATCCATAAGATTCTCTTTCCTTTAATTATAATACATCAGTTACATAATAACAATGTCAATCATGTGACACACGTATCACTATAACATAACACAAAGATACCAAGGTTGGGGTGGAGTTAAAAAGTGTCTCAAACCTAAATGGTTAGTACCGTCAAACAACTTCAGTGATCCTTGATGCTTCAACTACCTATATGGATGAAATTAGGTTCTAAAGAATTGTAGCATGTAGCATCAATATTTACATAATTATTGGCATATAAAGTGAGTTTTGCATATTTGCTTGGCACATATTGACTTTCTTGTTCTGATGTTTCCTAGAGAAATGCAAGTAAGCCAACAGACATGAGATCATTGCTTGTTCCTGGCCAAATAGTGCATGTGCAAAATTATGTCTGTATAGTCCTTGTTGTAATATTGGGTACTATGCTTTGCATACCACAATTACAATATGTACCAGCTTACTTAGTAAGTCTGATAGTATTCAGGGTAGTATTGCAGCAATAATTAAACCAAAGTACTGAGTACTTGAGATGAAAATATATTACTATACTTTTAGATACACCTAAAGGAATACTGTAGGGGGGTCGGAGGAAAATGAGTTGAACTTACCCGGGGATTCTAATGGTCCCCTGTAGACACCCTGTGCCCGTGCAGCCACTCACCAATGCTGCAGCCCTGCCTCCGGTTCACTCCTGGAATTTCAGAATTTAAAGTATGAAAACCACTGTGCCTGCGTTGCCGTGTCCTCGCTCCCACTAATGTCACCAGGAGCATACTGTGCAGGCACAGACCATGCTGGGCCTGCGCAGTACGATCTTGGTGACATCAGTGGGAGCGAGGACACAGCAATGCAGGCGTAAAAAATGGCAGTCACCATATGTATCTCACTTCAGGTTCCCTTTAAGATCCATAAATTCTATACATCAAAAATGCAAAAAGGGTCTAGCGTTTTTTTTTGCAGTAGGGTATATTTTAGCGCATGCAAACAAAAAGGCAGTACATATTTACAGACACACATATACTTTTGATATGTATGTTATGTGTTATAATGTACCCTTTTGTTATATACGCATGCACCATTTGCATTTTGGATAGTGGATATATGGATCCAATAAGGCAGTGGTATCATTGGAAAAAATGTTGGATTCTATTGTTTTATTTTAAAGAAGCTAATTAAGTTTAGTTTTAATTTTTGACTGGTTCCAATCAAGTATGTCTAAAAGATTAAAGTATTGGTTCCATAGTGTCAGTGGACTGTTTAATTAGGCACACCTTGTGCTTTTGTTCTTGTCATAGTGCATCCAATAACTGCACTGTTATTTGACAATAAATGTGAATTTGAAAGAATTTAACTAATTTTTAAAAAGCCATATTTATATCAATTTGCTTTCAGTTACTGAATAAAAAAATTGCATTGTGGGAATCTTCTGCAGATTAGCCAAGTGCAGGCTGTGTTGGACCCAGGGGTTAATGTCGCTCAAGTGACTTGTTCTCTTGTCTCTTTCACACAGTCTGACACCATAGCAACAAGGACCATTAACCTGTCGTGATCTTGTCACCACCATGTTAAACCCTAATAGTTCAACAAAAGAAAAGCATAAAACAAAATTTTATCTTAGTCGATCTTTTACACAAAGTAATTTCTCAGAAATGTGAGTAGCATTGCTACTGCTATGCTAGAGACAGCGAGACAGGGATCATCTCAAACCCACATTTAAAATCACCTGGATGGTGGGAGATCTTTGTGAAATATTACAATATGAGAGGAATCACAGTGTCTGGAATCCAGACCCATAAACATGATTATAAAGTAACCCCTGTATACCAGGATAGTCTTATGTAAATGCAAGTCCATACAAATAATTATTCAATAAGATGTCCCATAGAAATGTTCTATAGTTGTGTGTGTGTGAAAAAATGAACTGCATGTTAGAAGTTTCTTTAATAAGAATTAAAAATCAGTAAGCACACTTTGCATAGTGTGTACAGGAAACAAATTGTGAGAAAGCGTGGAGGAGCCGTCGCCATGAGCCAGCGGCAGGCGGCTCCTTCCGCGCATAGTGAGCCTGAACACGGAGAGGCAGCCGCCTCCTCTCGGTATGAGGCGGCTGTCTCCGTGCAGGGCTCAGCGGAGCGCAGAGAAACCGCCGCGTCGGACGCGGCGGTTAGCGCGCATACCCCCGCTGCGGAGACACCGCAGAGCGGGCTGCTGTGGCTGGGACTCGTAGTCCCTCTAGTGTTAGAGTGACGCGCGTGCGCGCACTCAGGCAGGGAATTTATGGCAGCCAGAAAGGAGTCAGCTGACCAGGCTGGTCAGCTGAATCTGGCTCCACTCGTCATTGGCCCAGCACTTAGGGAGGTGCTGGGGGGATACCTGTGTATATATACCACAGGTTGTTCACTTGCTTATTGTCTGGCGTTGCGATCACATATGTGGGAGCACCCAGATCCGTAGTCAGATCCGCAAGTGTGCCGGGACCAGCTGGAGCTGTAATCCTACACTTAGCTAGATTCTGTTGATAGCTAAAGTACTAGTTTGATTGTGATTATCTGTTATGACTTTTTGCCTGCCTGACTATCCTCCTGAACTCTGACCTTGTACCTCGATATTTCTGATACTCTGTTGCCGAACCCCTGCTTGTCCTTAGACTCTGTTTCTGCCTCCTGATCTTGTACCTCGATATTTCTGATAACCTGTTGCCGAACCCTGCCTGTACCTAGACTCCGCCTCAGCCTTCTGAATCTATACTTTATCTGTCCGTGTGTGTTCGACCTGGCTTGTCCGACCTCGAGAACCGACCTTACCCTTGGAGGCGGTTCCTCGTCCTGTCAGTGACATCTTCCCCTGAGTGTCACTTTCAGACTATCCTTCCTACTGTCAGTCTGACTCCTCCCGTCTTGGAGAGCTCAGGTCTGCGGAAGGAATCTGTGCAGTACTCCTTGCTGCACTGAGGCCTAGTCCTCTAAGTGTTACTGTTACACCCAACACTACACTCTACTCAGGTGAACAGAGGTTAGCTAGTATATCAGATTATCGGTGATACTGCAGATCACTTATAATCTGGTATACATCTGTATTCCCAGTGATACTGCAGATCACCGGTAATCAGATCCTCTCTGTGCTTCACCGATCGTTACAGAACGCCAGACCCATTAACAGATGGATGCACGCGCTGACCCTCTGACTGTGCTTGCCACTTCGGTGGATACCATCCATCAAGCACTGGGCCAGCACAAAGCTTTAATTGATGCCCTAACAGGCTCTGTGCAAACCCTTCAGACGTCAGTTGATTCGGTGCGATCCCCTCGTAGTGATGACATACGTATGCCCGTACCAGACAAATTTTCCGGCCACAAGTCTGACTTCAGGAATTTTAAGAGTAGAGTGTTGTCATATTTCGAGTTGAGACCCCGATCCTCGGGGACTGAGACCCAACGGGTTGTTTTTATTAAAAGCTTGTTAGCTGGTGATTCCCAGTCCTGGGCATACAACCTGCCTCCCACAGATACAGCTCTGACCTCGGTAGAGGAATTTTTTAAGGCCATGGCAGTGATATACGACGACCCTGACCTTGCGGCAACCTCTGAGCGGAAGCTCAAACTTTTGCGGCAAGTCAGAGGCTAGGTCGAGGATTACGCGGCAGAATTTCGTAGGTGGTCAGTTACCGCCAGATTTGACACCTATGCCCTGATGGATTACTTCCTGTCTGGGTTGTCTCCGACCTAATGCTAACCTTACCCGAGCCCCAGACAGTCGATGAGGCCATCTCATCGGCCATTCGAGTCAACCGTCGGCTACGCCATCAGAGGCAGACTCGGGGCAGTCACCGTGTCAGGGTGACATCTTATGCGGCACCATCCGCTGCACCCTCAGTAACGATATCTCCGCCTGTCTCTTCCTTTCCGGCCTTACCTCCACCCGAGCCAATGCAGATTGGTCGATCAAAACTGACCCAGGTGGAGCGAAGGCGGAGAATAGCTGAACAATTGTGCCTGTACTGTGCAGAAGCGGGGCATAGAGTGTGAAACTGCCCTAACAAGCCGGGAAATGAGTCTGCCTAGGAGTAGTGGGGGGTGACACCCTAGGCACACCTTTCTTACCCCAAAAAGAGAAAAAATTGCTTCTCCCCTGTACGATTACATGGGAGAATAAGTCTGTCGCCACTGAGGCTTTTATTGATTCTGGCTCAGCGGCTAATTTTATGAACCTTGAATTTGCTCAGGAGTTGGGTATTCCCCTCACTCCAGTAAGTCCCCCCATTCAGGTCACGGCAGTAGACGATTCCCCTCTGCAACGGGATCGTCCCCTGTCACTGACTCCGCAGGTGAAAGTCACGTTAGGGGTACTGCATGGGGAACAACTACAATTTTTTGTATTGTGTATGTCAACCTCCACTATCATCCTAGGCATGCCGTGGTTACAAGTCTATTCTCCACACATAGACTGGGCTACGGGTCAGGTAACCAGATGGTCCGATCATTGTCACCAACAGTGTTTAGGGAAGGTGACATTGGGTCGGACCAAGATTTGTGTGGAGGGGGTTCCCAAAGAGTATTCTGAGTTCTCCGATGTATTTTGTCCTAAGTCTGCTGATCAATTACCTCCTCATCGCCCCTTCGATTGCTTCATTGATCTCCGTGCTGGTTGTATGCCTCCTAGGGGGTCACCTGTATAACTTGTCCGGTCCAGAGAAGATGGCTATGCAGGAATACATTCGTGATAACTTGGCCAAGGGGTTCATCCGGCCCTCCCGGTTGCCTGCTGGGGCCGGTTTCTTTTTCGTTAAGAAGAAAGACGGGGGTCTCCGACCTTGTATTGATTATCGGGGCCTCAATAAAATCACGGTAAAAAATCGCTATCCGTTACCCTTGATAGACGATTTATTTACGCAGGTCACAGCCGCAAAAATCTTCTCTAAGTTGGATCTGAGGGGGGCATACAATCTAATCCGCATTAGAGAGGGCGATGAGTGGAAGACGGCCTTCAACACACCCGACGGGCATTACGAGTACCTAGTGATGCCCTTCGGGTTGTGCAATGCGCCAGCCGTCTTCCAAGAATTAATCAATGAGGTATTCCGGGAGGTATTGGGTAGATTCGTGTTGGTATACCTTGATGATATACTAATCTATTCCAATAACCTCTCCGAGCACAGGGTCCACGTGAAGTTTGTTTTGAACAAATTAAGACAAAATAGGCTCTATGCTAAGGTGGAAAAGTGTATTTTCGAGGTGACCACTGTCAAGTTCCTAGGGTACGTAATTTCCACCTCGGGCCTTTCAATGGATCCTGCCAAGGTCACAGCTGTGTTGGAGTGGCCACAGCCGGTGGGGTTAAAAGCCCTACAAAGATTTTTAGGTTTTGCGAACTATTACAGGAGGTTCATTAAGGGGTACTCCACGTTAGTTGCCCCCCTTACCAGTCTGACGAAAAAAGGGGCGGATACCAACCACTGGTCCCCTGAAGCCATGGCAGCATTTTCTCTTCCTAAGAAATTATTTTGCTCAGCACCAATTTTGAGGCATGTGGACACGTCTTTTCCCTTTATCGTGGAGGTTGATGCCTCAGAAGTTGGGGTGGGGGCGATGTTGTCTCAACGATCAGGCTTGCAGGGCAGATTACACCCGTGCGCTTACTTTTCCCGTAGGTTCTCACCTGCAGAAATAAATTACGATATAGGCAACCGGGAACTTCTGGCCATTAAATTGGCGTTTGAGGAATGGCGCCACTGGTTAGAGGGGGCAGAACACACGATCACAGTTTACACCGACCACAAGAACTTGGAATACATCGAGGGGGCGAAGAGGCTACGTCCCCGTCAGGCCCGATGGTCTTTATTTTATACAAGGTTTAGGTTTATAATCACGTACACCCCAGGCAGCAAAAACATCAAGGCAGATGCCCTCTCCAGGTGTTTTGAACCAGAAACGGCACAGCCACCCGCTCCTGAGTCCATCATCCCGCGGGAACTAGTGTTAGCCGCAACGGAGACTTGGGAGGATTGGACAGAGGTTTTGGGCCCCTTTCTGCAGGATGTTCCTGAGGGAAAACCCAAAGGGGTTATGTTTATCCCTCTGCCTTTTCGTTTACAAGTCCTGCATCTTTTTCACGCCCATAAGAATGCTGGTCATCCTGGAGCTGCCAGAACGCAGGATCTGATTACCAGGTGTGCTTGGTGGCCTTCTTTGGCAACAGATTGCAAAGAGTATGTCAGGGAGTGTGCGGTCTGTGCCAAGAGTAAACCCTCCCGGCTGGCATCTGTAGGTAAGCTGCAGCCTTTGCCCACCCCGAGTGAGCCATGGACCCACTTGTCCATGGATTTTGTGGGAGAATTGCCCAGGTCTGAAGGAATGTCGGTCATTTGGGTGGTAGTCGACCGTTTTAGCAAAATGGCCCACTTTGTGCCCCTGAAAGGACTCCCCTCGGCTCAGGAACTGGCCGAGTTGTTCATCATTCACGTCATTGCATGGCATTCCGGAAGACATTGTGTCGGATAGGGGAGTCCAATTTGTGTCTGGATTCTGGAGGGCATTTTGCCACCAAATGGGCATGAAATTGTCTTTTTCGTCAGGCTACCACCCACAGACCAACGGGCAGATGGAACATATCAACCAGTCTTTGGAGCAATTCCTAAGATGTTACGTTGCGGAGGCACAGAGTGACTAGGTAAAATTTTTGCCCTTCGCGGAATTCGCACAAAATAATATGAAGAATTCCTCATCTGGGTTCTCGCCATTCCAGATTGTGACAGGGAGGTCACCCAAATTCTCCCCTTTTCCAGTTGTCTCGTCTCCATTTCCAGCACTGGAGGATTGGCAGAGGTCACTCAGGGACAATTGGGGAATTGTTAAGGGGAATTTGCAGAAGGCGTTCCAGAGTCAGAAGGGTCAAGCAGACAAGAGACGATCCGTGGAATGGAAGTTTCAGCCAGGGGATTTAGTCTGGGTGTCCACACGTCACTTGACCCTGAAGCAGCCTTCTGCCAAACTGGGTCCCAGGTTTGTGGGTCCATTCCCAGTGACCAAAAGAATCAATAACGTGACTTACGCCATTGATCTTCCTGCCAGCATGCGGGGCGTAAGGTCGTTTCATGTGTCCCTACTCAAACCTGCGGTCCAGGTGGGTCCCACTCCTCCTCCTCCTGTGTTGGTAGATGATCAACCTGAATACGAGGTGGAAAAGATTTTAGATTCACGCATTGTGCAAAACTCGGTACAATATCTTGTACATTGGAAAGGGTATGGCATTGAGGAGAGACAATGGGTACCAGGGACTCGCATGCATGCCGATGAATTGAAGAGGGAGTTTCACACTTTGCACCCAGGAAAACCTGGAGGGAGCTGTCCGGAGTCCACTCCTCGGGGGGGTACTGTGAGAAAGCGTGGAGGAGCCGTCGCCATGAGCCAGCGGCAGGCGGCTCCTTCCGCGCATAGTGAGCCTGCACACGGAGAGGCAGCCGCCTCCTCTCGGTATGAGGCGGCTGTCTCCGTGCAGGGCTCAGCGGAGCGCGGAGAAACCGCCGCGTTGGACGCGGCGGTTAGCGCGCATACCCCCGCTGCGGAGACACCGCAGAGCGGGGCTGCTGTGGCTGGGACTCGTAGTCCCTCTAGTGTTAGAGTGACGCACTCAGGCAGGGAATTTATGGCAGCCAGAAAGAAGTCAGCTGACCAGGCTGGTCAGCTGACTCTGGCTCCACTCGTCATTGGCCCAGCACTTAGGGAGGTGCTGGGGGGATACCTGTGTATATATACCACAGATTGTTCACTTGCCTATTGTCTGGCGTTGCGATCACATATGTGGGAGCACCCAGATCCGTAGTCAGATCCGTAAGTGTGCCGGGACCAGCTGGAGCTGTAATCCTACACTTAGCTAGATTCTGTTGATAGCTAAAGTACTAGTTTGATTGTGATTATCTGTTATGACTTTTTGCCTGCCTGACTATCCTCCTGAACTCTGACCTTGTACCTCGATATTTCTGATACTCTGTTGCCGAACCCCTGCTTGTCCTTAGACTCTGTTTCTGCCTCCTGATCTTGTACCTCGATATTTCTGATAACCTGTTGCCGAACCCTGCCTGTACCTAGACTCCGCCTCAGCCTTCTGAATCTGTACTTTATCTGTCCGTGTGTGTTCGACCTGGCTTGTCCGACCTCGAGAACCGACCTTACCCTTGGAGGCGGTTCCTCGTCCTGTCAGTGACATCTTCCCCTGAGTGTCACTTTCAGACTATCCTTCCTACTGTCAGTCTGACTCCTCCCGTCTTGGAGAGCTCAGGTCTGCGGAAGGAATCTGTGCAGTACTCCTTGCTGCACTGAGGCCTAGTCCTCTAAGTGTTACTGTTACACCCAACACTACACTCTACTCAGGTGAACAGAGGTTGGCTAGTATATCGGATTATCGGTGATACTGCAGATCACTTATAATCTGGTATACATCTGTATTCCCAGTGATACTGCAGATCACCGGTAATCAGATCCTCTCTGTGCTTCACCGATCGTTACACAAATAGGTTTAAAACTGCATGATTTGATCTACCAGTTGTTTAACTTTATGGGAGTAGCCACCCCCATTAAATCCTGAGCCTACTAACGCAACTCCCAAACATTCAGGCCTCTTTTACACTTGCAGGCTAAACCTGCGTTACGTTACTCAATTTTACCACAAAAGCAATGAAAGTCTATAGAGACTTTCGCACTTATTGCGGTCCCTTGCTGTGAACTGGAAGTATCCGAGCCGACACAAGAGCAACAGCGTGTTACCGCTGTGCTCAATGCATGGTGCTTTTAGGCGACGCACTATGTGTAAACGACGGAGCGTGGTGCGACGCGGCACACATGCACGGACTGATGGGAATCCCAGTGACATACTTCCTGCCCAGATTGTATGTGGAATTAGAATTGTTATTACCTAGGTCTTATCAAATACGAGACTATATATCCTAAACATATTGAATATCCCCAGCGCAACCATTATATCCAGATTTGAAATACTCAAAATAATTTTGACAGTACCTTTTCACCTACTTTTTGGTACTTTTTCCGTTGCAGAGTGCTAAAAAGTTAATTCAAATTGAAGATAGAAAATTATCTCCTAGGAGAAAACTCAGGTAAAAAAGTGAATTGCATATGACCCTGGGTGTGAAAATATCACCGAAGTTAGGAGAAAAAGTGAATAAGGGGCAGAGGGCCACATGTAATTTACTTTTTCTCCTACGTTTTCTCCTAGGTGATATTTTCAAACTTGTCATTAAAATGCCTTTTTTACATATTCAGTTTTTATTGAAAGTTATTAAAGCATACAGAGGTAAAATTTGCAGAAAAATCTTGTATAGTTAAAGGTATCGCCTTAACAACTTTTGTTGTTATGTCTTCGGATTCTCTACATAACTAATACCGGACCACACACAACTAACAATCTTAACTAAGCATTGTTAGTGTACTAATTGATTACAATAAACCAAACATATAAGGAAGAAGAAAACTGAATTTAGTGAACTAATAAAAAAATAATAAAGTCCATCACTGCATGATGTACTGAGACATCCTTTGATAACCATGAAACATGCTACAAATACTATTTGTTAGCAAAAAGATCAAATTTGTAGGATAATTAGTGAGTTTAAAGTAGGATATGAGTAGAGTATGACTCAGCAGGCAATAACATTATATTTCTGATAAGGCTTTCTAAGTGTAGATTTATCTTTACTAGATTGATCAATTGGGAGATGGATGGGGTTTCTTGCTGTTTCCAGGCAATAAGGTAATTAGCTGCTAATATGAATTGACATAACAGGGGCGAATATCTAGCTTAATTAGGTTTAGTCCTATTAGTAATAATGCTAATTCTGTGGTTAAGACCATCTGGGTATCTAGGTAGTTGCATATCCATTGTTCTATGTCTAATAATATGCCCTTTAAACCGCCAGCAAGCAAGAAAATACTCAAAATAGTTTTGATAGTACTCTTTCATCAACTTTTAGGTACTTTATCAATTGAAAATGCTTAAAAGTTATAAAGAGAATATGAAAATTATTTCTTAGGAGATAACTCAGGTGAAAAAGTTAATTGCATATGGGCCTCTGTCCCTTGGTTAGGGAGAGGGGTTTGAGGAAAGAGGTAGAGATGAAGAGAGAAGTGAAAGTAGTTATAAAGGTTTTTAATAGGGATTAGAAAATTAAAGTCAGTACTAAGTCTAAAGTGTATATTTATAATTGACACTATGTATTTTTTGTGTAGGCTGTGCTGATGTTTAGAATATCTGTAACTTACTGCTACTGATAGTCTACTACAAGCTAAGCGATGTTTTTTTCATGATCAGTTCTATTGCTGACTGTACCCTTCTGTAACCTCTCCCTACCGTAACCCCAACACTAACCTGACTACTGATACAACTAACACTATCCTTCCTACCAATGGTATCAGTTAAAAAGGGCACCAGAGCTGTCTGTGTAAAAAGGTGCCACCATAGACTTCAATGTTATGTGCCACGATTCGTGGCTATAAGCGGGGAATAGGGCGCCCATTATTTTATATCGGCTATTTCATGTTTAAATCAGCTATATCATAGAAATGTTTGTGGTTACTGATTTTAATTACACTTAAACTATATGCCCTTAATATAATAAAGGTAATATGTTTACAACTAAATGTTGGCCTCAATATTTTTTAATTTAATTGTGGCTATACGGATGGTCGGAAATGCTAATTTCCGATTCCGCGGTAAATCCGCATTCTGCCATTGCCGATCCCGCTTTCCGCTACTAATTTCCGCATTCCGATGCGGAACTGCCGCCGGAAATCGCGGAAATTCCGCCCGAATTTAACATCTATTTTCTCAAAAACTATAAGGTCTTTTTGAAAACTTTTTTTTGCATCTTGTTCACAAGATTCTGTTTAATAAACCCTGAAAATGTTTAATAAACCCTGAAGGTTTTTCTAGGTCTTATGGGGGCTTTGCTATTAACCGCTACAGTTGGCGGATTTTTCCTGTAATGTAAAATGCAGAAAATAGGCAGATACAGATTTTCTACATTTTACATTAGAGTAAAAATCCGCCGACTTTAGCGGTTAATAGCAAGGCCCCCGTAAGTCCTAGAAACACGAAATTTTCAGGTTTTATTAAACTAAATCTTGTGAACAAGATGCAAAAAAAGTTTTCAAAAAGACCTTATAGTTTTTGAGAAAATTGATGTTAAACTCGGCGGAAATTTCCCGATTTCCGGCAGAAATCCGCCTACCGCACTTGCATTACCGATTTCCGCATTCCGATGCGGAAATGCAATTTGCATTTCCGCGGAATCCGAATGAGCATCCCTAGCTACTAGTACAATCCACACAAAATACTGGTTATTTTGATCAAGTCAAATACCGGTTATATCTTTACTGGTTATATCTTTTACGTCATACAACATTGCAGCTACAAAGATCATGGTAAATACAGTGTATTTGGCATTAAATGCAGCTACAGCAATCACAGAGAATACCGCTTATATATTTAAAAAACTGCGCTACCACAATCTCACAGAATCTACAACAATCATGCAACAATGTCACTGAATACCATGGTTTTCATGGTTAGGAACCACCATGGGGGAGTTAAGATTAGGTGCTGGAGCGAGGGTTTAAGGGTTAGGCACCACCATGGGGGCAGTGGCATAGCTAAGGAGCTATGAGCCCCATTGCAAGGTTTACATTGGGCCCCTTCCAACGCTCTATACACAACGATTGATACGGTGCACCAAAACCTGCCATGGACAACCACAGCGTCAGAGGTGCAAGGGAGGGTTGAAGGTCAGTTTGTTATTGATAACTACTAAGAAAAGCAACTGTAGAAGTGATTATTACCAGCATAGGACCAATACAAGGCTAATACTAAGGTTGAGGGTGGGCCCCTCAGGACTCCTCTGGCCCTGCACCCCCAATTGCTACACGACTGCATGGGGATTTAAAAAGAACCCGAAGCGGGTTTGATAAATCCTATTAGGACACAGAGGCACATTCTGTATACAAGGAGCAGCCTCTGTGTCCTTATTGGGGGAAGCTTACAGAGACAGGGAGGGAAAGGACACAGCCTCCGCTTCCGATTGGAGGAAGCTTACAGAGGCAGGAAGGGAAAGGACACAGGCGGGGAACCGCGTTATACAGGAGGTGGAGGAGCAGCGCTGAATGACAGGGCAGAGGTAAATGACAGACTAGAGACAATCTGCGTGATTTTTTTTATTGGGGACAGCAGAGCCTGAGGGGAGGGCGGGGGGGCCTGGAGGAATGCTGTAAGGACACAGAGGCTGCTCATTGTATACAGAATTTGCCTCTGTGTCCTAATAGGATTTATCAAACCCACCTCGGGTTCTCTTTAAGGTTTGGTACTACCATGGGGGGATTAAGGTTTAGCATTACAATGGGGGGAGAACTTATTATTATTATCGATTTATAAAGCGCCAACATATTCCGTGGTGCTGTACAAAGTAAAAAATAGGCGCTGTACAAAGTTTAGGATAGGCAACTAATTCAAGGGTTACACACCCCCATGGGAGATTAAGGTTAGGCGCTAGGGGGGATTAAGATTAGGCACCACCATGGCCAGGCACCACCATGGGGGGTTTAGGATAGGCACCGATGGGTTCAAGGGTTAGACACCACCATGGGAGGTCAATGTTAGGCACCAGGGCGGATTAAGGTAAGGGTTAGGATAAGGGTTAGGATCACATTCTAATAGCGTTTACATCTGATGCCTTTTGTAAACAAAATCACACTCATTATTATTATTATTGACTACAATGACATTTTTCAGCTACATCTGGCACCCTTTTATAAAGAAAATCAAGTTTTCCGGCTATTTCCAGAATATCCGGTGCCCTTAGTAAACAAAATCACATTTACCGGCTACGTCCAGCAACCTTTTATAAATAAAATTATGAATATCAGCTATATCCGGCACCCTTTTTTAACAGAAATTATGTTAATTTACTACATCTGGTGTCCTTTTTCCCCAGAGTCTTTTTTTACATGTACTCCCTACCGATACTACTAACACTATCCTTCCTAACAATAGCCTTCCCACTGATACACCCAGGGTCGGACTGGGACACTGGGGGCCCACCAAAGAAATTTCAACCTGGGGCCCACACATCCTATGATTGCGGTGAAAAAAGGGCGTGACCATGCACCGGAAGGTGGACGTGGTCATGATGTATTATGGACAGGGCCAAATGTACATGATCTTAGCAGCATTGTAATTCAGAGACACTGCTGCCCAGCAAAACTTTGCATAGAGTCCCCTCCTTCAATATAAAGTAATGTCCCACTTTGCAGAGGTTGCGACCACATCAGGGCCCTAGGGCCAAAGGGGCCCCGAAGGGCCCTCCCTCAACTACAGTATTACCTCTCTATTGGTCCTGTGCTCATAATAATCACTTTTAGAGATACTTTGAACAGTGGTAATCATTAACCAGCTATTTCCCATCCCCTTCTTCCACCTCTGACACTGTAGTTGCCATTGGCAGGTTTTGGTGTGTCGTATCAATTGTTATGTATAGAGTGCTTGGGGGGCCCCATTGTAAAATTTGCATCGAGGCCTACAGCTCCTTAGCGATGCCACTGCTCACAGCATAAGTGATTACAGCACGGAGAAGAGAATTTTTGTGCTGCAGGCAGCAATTGGAGCTCTGTCAGACAAGAATGGGGGGGGGGGGCACCAGAGACCTGGAGGTGGGGCCCACTGAGGGAAAAAACTGTACTACTGTGGCCCAGTCCGACCCTGGATACACCTAACACTTGTGCCACTTTCCAAACACTTACTGATGATCGCGCCAAATTGTACTTCACAACATGTTCCACTAATACGTTTATTGTTCCTACAGGTACTGCACTTGTAGACTAGCTCCTGTCAACGGGAAGTCCACTAGTGCTATAGGCTCTCTCACTTCTGCTCATCTTTCAAGAAAACAAAACCTCACATAATACCTTGTTTGTGGGTACTCACTGCCTAATTATGATTTTGTAGGCATTATGTAGGCTTAATTATGATTATTTTGGAAGCATCCTGCCTAATTATGTTCTTTGCAGGACGTTCGACCTAATTGTGTTGTTTCTTGGAATATGTTGCTTAATAATATTGTTTGTGGATTACACACTGCCTGATTATGTTGTTAGTGTGATATCCATTGCATAATGATCAGGGCCGGATTTGTACTTTCCAGCGCCCTAGGCCGGCTGTCACCAACTGCCCCCCCCCCACCCCCATTCTGTCCAACTCTGACTAGTGATCACTGGGTTACATGGGCTCCTGTCTGTTTTGCTGCTTTGCCCCCCCCCCCCCCCCCTGTTCAAAGAGGCAGTGCATGCTCTGTCTACTCCATGTAATTTTGCACTCCAGCCTGGATGCACAGCAGCCGATAGTGTTCAGGGCTTGCATAATTCAGAAATGATGCTCATATATGAGCAGCACTTGTCAAGTACACATACCCATAACACTCCAAGGCTCAGCTGCTGTGCACCTGCATACAGGAGTGCGAAATTACAAGAAGACAGAGAGGACAGAGTATGCAATGCTTCTTTGTCCTTTGTGCGACTTGCTTCAGTCAGTCACAAACAGGTGATGGTGCAGCGCAAAGGAGAGAAACCCATCCAAAACAGAACAGGTAAGTAGAAGGATCCAACACTACACATGCTGGCATAGATGTAGTGTAATGCTAGGTAAGCACGATGAAATTCTGACAGATTTACTGTCAGATCGATTATTTCCAATGTCTGATCTGATTTCCGATCAATTTTTCAATCGATTTTCCGTTCATTTCTATGAAAAAATCATTCAGAAAATCTGTCGGATAGCAGATCGGACATGTTGGAAATAGTCGATCTGACAGTAAATCGGTCAGAAAATTGCATCATGCGTACCTAGCATAAGCTCAGGTGTACTTTTCACAGTGACAATTTAGCACTTGGGGCAAGTTAAGACAGATTTTAATCAGTCAGCAGGAAGTTTTTACGTTTTGTAATAGAATGATAATATTTATTGGCTAACCAAAAGAAAACAGTGAGCCTTAGTAATGAGTAATCTTCAGACTTTGTTCCTGTATACAAGATGTAAGATGTTAGGACACACAGCTATATATACAATCAGCAGGAGATGTATACATTGTTTTGTAAATATAAATAAATGTAATACAGTTGTCCTTCTGTTTCAAAACATCCTGCTTTCACTGATGGCTAACACAGAACAATGCTTTGCTGCTTCTAAAACATGTCAGGAAAGAGTTAAACTGTAGCACAGAGAGAATGTTGCTGTCATTCCTTAGGAAATAAAAACAAACCATAAATTCAACAGGTCTCAGTTCTTTAACAGCTCTGACCAAGTAATAAACGTCAGGGGGAGAGGAGAGCTGATAATTCCTGTCAGTGAATGCGTGCTGCATAAAGAAACTAATCTGAACTCAAAAGTTCTACTACTTGAGCCCAAATATTTTTCTTCTCACAGCAGCTTGTATGTCCCCACTCATTATACTGGACAAGATCCTCAGATGACAACAGGTGCTGTCATCACACACACTCTGCAGTGAGAGAGATGCAGGGATCTCTGGAATTCAGGCAGAATAGAGCAAAGCAGAAGTGATTTACTTTGTCATGTGACCTCTTATCTCTCCAAGTCCTGCACCCTGCTGAATTTTATCGCCCTAGGCCTTGACCTTTGTGGCCTTCCCAGAAATCCGGCCCTGATAATGATACTATTTATGGGTACAGATTGACTAATTATGTTGGGGGGAACTCTGTCTAACTATCTTTTTTAGGTCCATGCTGCCTAATTATATTGTGGAAACACTGTGCCCAAATATGTTGTTTGGAGGGAAGACTGTGCCTAATTATTTGTTTGGGTGTGCCTAATCATGATATTTGGAGAGATATGGTGCCAATCATGTTTGAGGGAGAGATAATCTGCCTAATAATGTTATTCCTACCTCCATTGGTGCCCAGCATTGCCCTGGCTTGTCTGCTATCCTAGTAGCACCCCTGATTCCTTAGCCCACCTCACAGTTAACTAAGGAAAAGTGATAATTCCAAACACATATTTTCCCAATTTGATAGAGTGACAATCTCATTTAACTTAGTCATATGTGTCCCTAAAGGAATATGCCATATAGTAAAACCCCTTTGAGCTTGACCTCTGTTGGAAGTAGTGATTTCCTAACACATGTGACACAATGTAAAATCAAGGCAATCAACAAGTAAAATTGTCTCAAAAGCATTTTACACAAATTGAGAAAACAATTATTCCATCAGAACCAAGTTTTGCATCGTGAAAGATTTAAAGGATACAAAGGCATGGAAAGTAAAATGTTGTCTACAAGCAGTGTTCCCCAACCCTGTCCTCAGGGCCCACCAACAGTGCATGTTTTGTGGAAATCCACAAAGGTAGTTCATCAGCTCTGCTGAGACACTGATTACCTCTCCTGTGCAGGTTTGTGGTTTTCTGCAAAACATGCACTGTTGGTGGGCCTTGAGGACAGGGTTGGGGAACACTGGTCTACAGTATTATGTAAAAGGTTTAGTCTTATGTGAAAAATTGATCTAAAGTAAAAATGGTTCCACAAATATAAATTCTAATTATAACTGTCTATGCTTATCAGTTTACAAACTGTAAAGTCAGTTAAAAAAATAAAAATAAATAAATATTTGGTGTGACTACCCTTGGGCTACAAAGTAGCATCAATTCTTATGGTTACACTTGCAGAAAGTCAGGTATTTTGTAGTATTACAGTCAGGCGTGTGAATTACCAATTATACCAAACAGGTGCTAATGATCATCATTTTCATATGTAGGTTGAACTGAAAAAAAACAGATGTGTAGAAATCATAAAACTGGGAAAAGAAACATTGCTACCACTGTCTTCTTATGTTACGTCATACAACATTGCAAGATGATGTATGACTGAGCACTGCAACAAGACATAAAGTAGTTATACTACATAGGCAAGGTGAATATTTCAAAGCAAATTGGGTTTTAAAGATGTGCTGTTCAAGTTCTTTTGGAGGAGGACCATAAAGTGGGCAATGTTAAGGATCATAGACAGAGTGAATGGTTAAAGACACAGATGAAAGATACATCCTACTTACTTCCCTTTTCAATTGGAAGATGTCCAGCAGAGCCATGTCCATAACTGGTAGAACCATATGGGATCTTGCTACATTATTTATTGTCTAGAGAAATCTGTCCAGAAGAGGTCTTCATGGGATGGTGTGCACAAAGCCCTAATCTGAACCTGATTAAGAGTGTCTGGAATGGCATGAAGAGACAGAAGGATTTGAGGCAGCCGTTATTCTGCAGTCAGTTCTCCAAGGTGTTTGGAACAACCTACCTGCTGAGTTCTTCAAAGGCTGTGTAAGTGTTGAAATGTTGTTTTAATGGCAAACAGTGGTCACACAGAATTCTGATTTAAATGTACCTTTAAAAATTAAACTAAAACAAATATAATAAATCTTGTCAATTTATAAATTTATTACAAATTAATTTTACTGGTGCTGCTGCTGTTCACAGTCCAATCAGCAGGTCTATAACTGGATTTGCTTGTAATACAGTAAGAAAAGGGAAGTAAATTTGCTGGCTGTGTTCTGAAGACCAACCTCAATTACAAGACTAGCCAGGAAGGAACACAGTCTTTCAGCAGGTGAGACACTGCACATGTAGGACTGGATTCACAAAACTTTCATAAAATGTTTGTGCACAGGGACCGCTTGTAAAGTTCACCAGGCTTCTTCCAGTCTGTGTAACATATTATGCAAATGCCATAGCTGGCTTTATACATACACCACTTATGGTACCTGTTATACAAGCAATGTAGGCATTGCATGTATAACACAAGTTATGTAACACCTTAAAAGGAGTTATCAGGCAAAATTAAAAAAAAAACTTTACTCACCTGGGGCTTTCTCCAGACCCTTGCAGCTGACTGTCCCACGCCGACCGCTCTGCTTATCAGGAAAAAAAAAAGCTTTACTCACCTGGGGCTTTCTCCAGCCCCTTGTAGCCGACTGTCCCACACCAACCGCTCTGCTCTCCACTGCCGTCCCGGGCTCCGCGCAGGGTGCAGAGGCCGACTCCGAGGTTGTCCTTACTGCGCCGGCGCGAACTGCTGCTGTCAATCAAGCCCACGTTGTACGCGGCTTACTGCCCAGTAAGGACAACGTTGGGGTTGGCTTCTACACCGTGCGCAGAGTCCGGTATGGCGGCAGAGAGCAGAGCAGTCGGTGTGGGACAGTCGGCTGCAAGGGGCTGGAGAAAGCCCCAGGTGAGTAAAGGTTTGTTTTTGTTTTTTGTTTTTTTGCCTGATGATTCCTTTAAGTAATTTGCCTAAATCCTTTAGTCTAGCGGTGGATAGTGAATATACCTCATAATCGGGTGTATGCACTAAACTGAGTTAAAGCTTTAACACACAAAGGGGTTGATTGACTAAAACAAATAGCGTACCTTATCACAGTTAACATGCCTTATCAGAGTCAACACGCCTTATCAGAGTAGCATAGCGAGCACTATGAAGTTATGCCTGCTAATTGCCAATGACAAGAGCTCCACTTGTCCTGCCCTGAGCCCCTGCGGGTCCAATCACTTTAAAGGACATTATCTCCGCACTTTGATTGGCCCAAACGGCTGCCTGTCACTTGACAGGAAACTTGACAGACAGCCTATTGGGCCAGTTCAAAGTGCAGGCATAGGGCCTGATTCACAAAGCGGTGCTAACAGTTAGCACGCTGGTGAAAAGCCCTTTATCACACCTAAACTCAGTTTAGGCATGATAAGTTTAGGTGTGATAAGTTTAGGTGTGATAAGTTTAGGCATGATAAGTTTAAGCATCAACTGCGTTAGCACCGCAGTGCACAGCTGATCAAAAGTTTTGTGCTAGCAAAGTCTGGTGCACTTCGCATAGAGTTTAATGGTGCTGCTTTGCGTGCGGGACTTTGCACGCTATCTACACTTATCTAAACTTAGCATGCCTAAACTTATCACACCTAAATTTATCACACCTAAACTTATCACGCCTAAACTGACTTTTCACCAGTGTGGTGCAAAGGTTATCACGCCTAAAGTCTTTTAGGCGTGATAACTGAGTTATCACCGCTTTGTGAATCAGGCCCCTAATGTCCTTTAAAGAGACACTGAAGCGAAAAAAAAATGATGATATTATGATTTGTATGTGTAGTACAGCTAAGAAAAAAAACATTAAGATCAGATACATCAGTCTAAAGGTGGCCATACACTGGCCCAATTTGCGGCAGTTTCGACAGCAGATTCGATCACTGGGATCGAATCTGCTGCCAATCGTTCGCGCAACACGCACCCGCCGATCCGATTTCCTCCCGAAATCGGATCGGTCCGTCGATCGCGCCGTGCGGGAAATTACCCTCGATCGCCCGCGGGTAGGGAGCGCGTCGCTAGCGGCGGCCGATCCGATCAGGTATACATTACCTGAGGCTGGCTCCCGGGCATCCCGTCCGTCACTGCTCCCGTCATGGCGCCTCCGGCATCCTCGTATAACTTCCGCTGTCATGCCAGTGACAGCGGAAGTACAACTAGAGGGCGCTCTATTTGAACTTCCGCTGTCACTGGTGTGATAGCGTAAGTTCTATGCGGATGCCGGAGCCGGAGGTGCCACATGACGGGGACATCACGCCCGGGAGCCAGCCTCAGGTAATGTATACCGGCGGGGGGAGCGGCGGCAGCACCACCACAACAGATTGTGATCGGTTTCAGGCTGAAATCGATTCACAATCTGTTTGCAGGAAAGGCAGACATACGATCCCTCTCTGATCAGATTCGATCAGATAGGGATCTGTCAGCTGGTCGATCTGATGGCACATCGACCAGTGTATGGCTGCCTTTATTGTTTCCAGTGCAGGAAGAGTTGAGAAACTCCAGTTGTTATCTCTATGCAAAAAAGCTATTAAGCTCTCTGACCAACTTGGTCTTGGAGAGGGCTGTTATCTGACTTTTATTATCTCAACTGTAATTGAACTGTTTACTTTTCCTCTAGCAGAGGAGAGTTTATTACTTCACAGACTGCTCTGAAAGACTCATTTTGAATGCTGAGTGTTGTGTAATCTGGACATATTATAGAGTGATGCAATGTTAGAAAAAACACTATATACCTGAAAATAAAAATATGAGAATATTTTCTTTGCTGCTAATCTTCTAGTACTTATTCATAGTACACAACCAATTCATTATATCATATATTTTTTTTCGCTTCAGTGTCTCTTCAAAGTGATTGGATCCACAGGGGCTCGGGGCAGTACGAGTGGAGCTCTTGTAATTGCCAATCAGCAAGCATAAGTTCATAGCGCTTGCTATGCTACTCTGACAAGGCATGCTAACTCTGATAAGACATGTTAACTCTGATAAGGCATGCTATTTGTTATAGTGAATCAATCCCAAGAAGTGGAGCAGAATTGCATGGGGTAAGACTTTACAAGGGGTAAGACTTTATGTGGGGTAAGACTTTATTCACATTTTTTTTCTGTTTAACACAGGTTAGTGCATACACCCTAATCTATTTTCACATATCCACTTCAGTTTGTATCATTCAGTTATACCCTTTGCATTATAATCCATTAGCAGTGGGTTACATAGTACAGTATATTTAAACGTATTAAGTCCTTACCTTTGTGTATAATAAATCGTATACCTAACAAGGATTTGATATGCCATAAAGATCTCTTACAAATAAGAAGTAGGTGTTAATGCAGGTTTACCTTTCTATTTAAGCCATTTGCAATAATAGTACATTTCATACTGTCATTCAGTTTGTTTTTGTCAACAGCTTGTTGCTTGACAACAATATCATGACAGTTAACATAGCTCCAAACAGGTCCATAATCTTTTCAGCTTTTAACTTAATTACTGAAAATCTCAGGGGCAATAATTTGTGCTTTTACCAAGTATATGACAGGGGCTTTAACATTTCAGTTTGCATGTGAGTTGACTCAAATGATGTACCCGCAAATAAGAAAAGAAACAATGTCCCTTTATGCAATGCAGCTCCTGCATTGTTCCCCAAATAGCCTGTTGATGAACGTGAGATGGCAAAGCCATCTTCATTAGGCGGAATTTAATAGCAAATCAAAGTTCTAGTGGAGAATAGAGTGATCTAAACTTTAGCCTCCCCTGGGTTCTGCTGAAAGATTAGAGGGAGAAAAGGCATTGCTTGGGTAAGTTGAATGTATCGTATTATTTTTCACTAATAGGTACTTTTGTTATAACCCCTGAGAATGATTTAACCCTATGTAACATTGTGAAGCGTGGCAGAGAGTCGCCTTTTGTGTTCATGTGTCTTTTTTTCCTTTTGCAAGCATCCGGTGACAAAACACTGTTTTTCACAGGCCTTAACGTAAACAAGGGATTACGTTCTGATAGCGACATGTAGATAAATAGATATAAATGACCATACATTGCTCCCAGCTGTTGTCCATTGAACAGAGAGATCAATGCTATAAGACGTTTTATGTGTCCAAAGATAGAGGTTAATATAATACAGATATAATGATAATATTAAATGATCACTATTGTTATTATAAAACTTTAGAGACACTTTCTCAATATGTTTACATCTTTGAACTGATAGGAGAAGCCTGATCAAACACATTATGGGATCTGATTGTACAATCCTTATGCAATTTCCCCAACATCCATAACATGTGATGTTAAACTGATTGCACATAATGGGCCTGATTCACAAAGCGGTGCTAACAGTTAGCACGCTGGTGAAAAGCCCTTTATCACGCCTAAACTCAGTTTAGGCATGATAAGTTTAGGTGTGATAAGTTTAGGTGTGATAAGTTTAGGCATGATAAGTTTAGGTGTGATAAGTTTAGGCGTGATAAGTTTAAGCACCAACTGGGTTAGCTATGCAGTGCACAGCTGATCAAAAGTTTTGCGCTAGCAAAGTCTGGTGCACGTCGCATAGAGTTTAATGGCGCTGCTTTACGTGCGGGACTTTGCGTGCAATTTAAACTTATCTAACCTTATCATGCCCAAACTTATCATGCCTAAACTTATCACGCCTAAACTTATCACGCCTAAACTGGCTTTTCACCAGCTTGGTGCAATGGTTAACACGCCTAAAGTCTCTAACTGGGTTAGCACCGCTTTGTGAATCGAGCCCAATATGTGCATATGTGCAGTTCGTGGCAACACCGCTCCACCCGTCAATCACTGGAGTGTGCTCGATCGGATCAGCTAGGTCCACAGAGTACAGCAAGAAGGTCCGCACCAATCCAGGATTCCAGAAACACTTTTATTTAGGACGTATCCAATGTAAAATATGCACATGCATCACAACGCTGACATGTTTCGAGCTGTCTCAGCTCTTAATCATAGCTGGTTGCAAAATGGCAAAAACTCCTATATATAGGAGGATATCCCACTCCAGCCACTCAAGACCCCACCCCAAAAAGGGGGAGTTAAAAGGGTGGTCTAAGTGTGATAGACAGGTGATTACCTGTGAGAGATCCTATACAGAAGCAAACACACTATACATTAAAATCAATATAAAATACAAAATACAGAGTGTAATGTACCAAAAAATGAATAAAAAAGTGGCAAAAAGTAACAGCGTGTCAATTACAACATAGCATGGAAGTATATAAGCATATAAGACACATGTGGGCCCTATCCATGGATGGAAAGATCAAAGATATATACATATGCAGGTGATGGTATCCCACTCACAGAGAGGGGAGGGGGGAAAGAGAGGGGAAGGGGGGGGGGGGAAACAGTCAAAAGGGGGGGGGAAGGGGAAAGGAAAACGGGAGAATGAACCAAGCTAATGCGTGATGAGCGCTAAGTCCCACCTTGCATTAAGGCCATGGGGTATCCTGGTCCCCAGGCGATGAATCCACAGGGTGCAGGGTGGTCCACTACCAACATCTCTAACGTAGCCAAACACTTTAGGGAGGTGCATGGGGGAGACATGAAAGGTTTCCGGTTTCAAGGAATAGAGAGAGTTATGTCACCAAAAAGAGGGGGAGACTTATACAAAATCCTTCTTAAAAAGGAGGCCATGTGGATTCATCGCCTGGGTACCAGGATACCCCATGGCCTTAATGCCCCCCCCCCCTTCCCCTCTCTTTCCCCCCTCCCCTCTCTGTGAGTGGGATACCATCACCTGCATATGTATATATCTTTGATCTTTCCATCCATGGATAGGGCCCACATGTGTCTTATATGCTTATATACTTCCATGCTATGTTGTAATTGACACGCTGTTACTTTTTGCCACTTTTTAATTCATTTTTTGGTACATTACACTCTGTATTTTGTATTTTATATTGATTTTAATGTATAGTGTGTTTGCTTCTGTATAGGATCTCTCACAGGTAATCACCTGTCTATCACACTTAGACCACCCTTTTAACTCCCCCTTTTTGGGGTGGGGTCTTGAGTGGCTGGAGTGGGATATCCTCCTATATATAGGAGTTTTTGCCATTTTGCAACCAGCTATGATTAAGAGCTGAGACAGCTCGAAACATGTCAGCGTTGTGATGCATGTGCATATTTTACATTGGATACGTCCTAAATAAAAGTGTTTCTGGAATCCTGGATTGGTGCGGACCTTCTTGCTGTACAATATGTGCATATAACTCATGTAAGCCATTTTGTGATATAGATGTGGTTCGATTACATAAAAAAACTGCACTTTAATAATTTGTGACTAGCTTAATGGTGGCCCCAAATGATCCAATCTTTTTCATCCAATCTTACCATTTCTGTGTAATATAAGGGACTGCCTAAATTATCCATTCAATATATTCACTCAATTTACCTTTATACTACATTGGGTAAAACTGGATGAAAAAGATTGGATCATTAGAAGCCACCTCAAGGCTGCATTTGAGCAATCTTAATGTCCTGCCATCCCATCTAGCCTCAAATTTACAGGTGCCACCAACAATCTCTCCTCTACACTGGGTGCAAAATTCCATGGAGGAAGGGGGCAGGGCTAAGCACTACTTCATGGCTGAGTAGTGCTACAGAAAAATAATAGAGGTTTTGCGGCAGGAATAGTACGTTCCTTATGGTGTAATGGTTAAGGGCTCTGCCTCTGACGCAGGAGACCAGGGTTCGAATCTCGGCTCTGCCTGTTCAGTAAGCCAGCACCTATTCAGTAGGAGACCTTAGGCAAGTCTCCCTAACACTGCTACTGCCTATAGAGCGCGTCCTAGTGGCTGCAGCTCTGGCGCTTTGAGTCCGCCAGGAGAAAAGCGTGATATAAATGTTATTTGTCTTGGCTTGTCTTGTCTTATGCCAATTTGTCTTCCCAAACACGCACACACGAGGCCACTGTAACCTTTTGGGGACCGTGTGAAGTAAATCCTACGCCGCACTTGTGGCTGCTAGAGATGGCCCGAACTTCCGATTTTCCGCATTTACGAACCTCCGCAAACGTTCGCGAACATGCAAACTTTTGCGAACCGCAATAGACTTTAATGGGGAGGCGAAAAATATAAACATTTATGCTGGCCACAAAGGTGATGGAAAAGATGTTTCAAGGGGTATAATACCTGTAGGGGGGCATGGTGGAGTGGGATAGACGCCAAAATTACCGAGGAAAAATCTAGATTGCACGCAAAGCAGCTTTTTAGGGGCAGAAATCACATTGAATGCAAAATTGCAGGCCTAAAGTGCTTTAAAACATCTTGCATGTGTATACATCAGTCAGGGAGTGTAATTAGAGTACTGCTTCACACTGACACAACAAACTCACTGTGTAATGCACCTCAAACAGCTGTTTGTGTAGGGACAGCCATGCTGGACTGATGCGCACCATGGCCGGCCGGAGTGCTGGCCATGGCAGTTTTCAAACCCATATGGTCGCCGGGCTGAGGTAGCTCAATGACAGAACAGTGACTATCCAGCTGATCGAATTTGATCTGTCCACAATGGAGCAACAACCTTATGATCTTGGGTGTGCCCCTCCCCCCCCCCCCCCCCCGAGACACTCATATAGCCGGCTGTCATTGCTTCATTGTGATACGCAAGCCCCTTCACCACGGCAAGATAACGATCACAAAGGGGAATTGACACATGTACATGCCTTTTGTTTTGTTGTTGCAGATGCAGTGCAGCCAGGAAAATTAGGCAGGCATGTACACGCACCAGAAAAATTGTTGTTGGTGGTGGAGGAGAAGGCATTCAAGCGGCCTGCAGGCAGAGATGCTGTGTGGGGAGCGATTTAGTCTTGGGGCAGGGAGTCACACAGCGTGCAGGCAGAGATGCTGTGTGTGGGGACTGACTTAGTCTTCTGGCAGGCCCAAGCGTGCTTTGCAGACCAGGCATCCGTGCTCAGATGGACCCTTGACCCAACGCTGTGTGCCAGAGATGTCACCACTTGCCTTTCAACATCACGGTACAGTTTAGGTATCGCCTTTTTTGAGAAATAATTGTGGCCTGGACTGGTATCTTCCACTGCGGTGTGTGGCTTTGCTTTTGTGTGCTGCTTTTCCTCAGGTGATCATCCCATTGCAGTTTGTGCTTTGTAATCATGTGCCTTCGTAAGGTAGTTGTCCCTACGCGGGTCTTGGTCTTTCCACGGCTCAATTTTTGGTGGCAGAGAGTACAGATGGCATTGCTCTAATCTGTGGCAGATACACACAAAAAAATCCACACTGCTGAGCCCTGGGGTGATGGCACTTTAGTGGTGGCGGCGGACTGAGTGTTAAGTGGGGTGCCAGAATCAGAGCAGGAGGAGGAAGATATGTCACGCTTCCGTGTGGAAGCTGAGAAAGATGAGGTATTCTGTGTTAAATAAAACTGTGTGCACTCACGTAGGTAGGTAGGTGCACTATACAGTGAACAGGTGCAGTGATTGGGATTACAAATGTGCAGCTGCCCGTCACACACACAGGTAGTCACTGCATGTGCTGGGCCTGGCAGTGGCAAAGTAGAAATGACCAAGGCTGTCTATGCAACACAAGTGTCTGTGGGAAACACACACACAAAAAATAGATCACAAGAACAAGATTAGCTCTCAAAACAGCTGTTGAGGGGTGCTTTTTTAGCAATAAGAATCAGAAAGGAGCAAGCTAACAAGCCTACAAGAGCCTAACTAAGCTTTCCCTATAGCTCTCTCTGCAGCAGCAGCAGCAGCTCTCCCTTCTCTAATTACGGCAGGCACACGAGTGAGTCTAATCCCTGATGCTGCCTTCCTTTTATGAGGTGGGGCTCCAGGAGGGAGTGTAGCCTGATTGGCTGCAATGTGCCTGCTGACTGTGATGTAGAGGGTCAAAGTTGACCCTAATGATGCACTATGGGGGCAAATCGAACTTCCGGAAAAGCTTGCGGTTCTTTGCGATTGTGAACCCTGAAGGTTCCCCGGGTACCGTTCGCCGGCGAACAGTTTGGGCCATCCCTAGTGGCTGCCTCAGCCTGATGCAGCGTCGGATTTACACCACCTGCCATTTCCGCTCCCGACGCGATTGTGCGCACCATGTTGACATATCCGCTCGGTGATCAGGAGCCATAACGATTGGCTCCTGATCGCGTGATTACTACGATCGCCGGTGGATCGTAGTGATCATTGTTGTCAGTGGCGGTCTGAGGGGAAAAAAAGCACTCTCCTTCCTGACTTTCCCTGGCTATCGTTGCCTCCCTCCGCTTTGGCCAGCATCCCCGCACGCTCTGCGTTAATTGTCAGGTCCCAGCTTGATGACGTCATCAAGCCGCAACCCAGAACTTAAGGACAGTGCAAGTGGGGATGCCGGATAGAGCGGAGAGTGCTAGAGCTGCTCATCACTGGAGCCTGGGAGGTGAGTAAAGGCTGCTGGCAATACGGGGGACACCTGGCTACATGGGGGAAACCATGTCCAGCTAACTATACTGGTGATCCGAATGCCTGGCCCCTCCAAATGCACCCTCCCTCCGCATGTAAAATGACATTGTCCTTAAGGGGGGGGGGGGTTAGGCAGCTGATCCTGAAATGGTTAATTTAGTAAAAAGTCATGCAAACTGCCATTTTGGTGTTGTTAGGAAGCATAATAACATATCATGGGGGAAATCTGCCACCTAGTTTCCTAGTTCAGTAGATTAAGACATTTCCATAGTGTAGACCATGGTGTAAGCTAAGGATTAATGCAGACCATATCTGTGTTGTGTCCATTACGGTGTTTTGCCTGTTTCATTTCCATAGTGGACAAACGGGACTGGTACAATATCTTTGAACAGCAGATCATATTGCCATTCATTTGGTATTGATCAACTAATAGTGGATCCTACAAAAGACCCAGGGTACCTCAGGTAAGTGGGAAAAGTAAAATAGATATTCTAAACATAAAATAGAAATTAGAAAGCAAGATTAAACTCACACAAGGCTTCTTAGATTCAATGAATGGGAACGCTAAATTTGTCATCCTGTATCAATGGCTGTTTTACGTTTAACAACTAAAGCTAGAACAGGCACTGTAGTGACATATAGTAGAATGCAGTAAATGATTTGGGATACGCACTTTTACATTCATTTTCCAGGTTTCAGCATCAGAAATACTTCCTTTATCTATACAGTGGGTTGCAAAAGTATTCAGCCCCCTTGAAGTTTTCCACATTTTGTCATATTACTGCCACAAACATGAATCAATTTTATTGGAATTCCACATGAAAGACCAACACAAAGTGATGTACACATGAGAAGAGGAACGAAAATCATACATGAAAATCATACATGATTCCAAACATTTTTTACAAATAAATAACTGCAAAGTGGTGTGTGCATAATTATTCGGCCCCCTTTGATCTGAGTGCAGTCAGTTGCCCATAGACATTGCCTGATGAGTGCTAATGACTAAATAGAGTGCACCTGTGTGTAATCTAATGTCAGTACAAATACAGCTGCTCTGTGAGGGCCTCAGAGGTTGTCTAAGAGAATATTGGGAGCAACAACACCGTGAAGTCCAAAGAACACACAAGACAGGTTAGGGATCAAGTTATTGAGAAATTTAAAGCAGGCTTAGGCTACAAAAAGATTTCCAAAGCCTTGAACATCCCACGGAGCACTGTTCAAGTGATCATTCAGAAATGGAAGGAGTATGGCATAACTGTAAACCTACCAAGACAAGGCCATCCACCTACACTCACAGGCCAAACAAGGAGAGTGCTAATCAGAAATGCAGTCAAGAGGCGCATGGTGACTCTCGACAAGCTGCAGAGATCTACAGCTCAGGTGGGAGACTCTGTCCATAGGACAACTATTAGTTAAGCACTGTACAAAGTTGGCCTTTATGGAAGAGTGGCAAGAAGAAAGGCATTGTTAACAGAAAAGCATAAGAAGTCCCGTTTGCAGTTTGCCACAAGCCATGTGGGAGACACAGCAACCATGTGAAAGAAGGTGCTCTGGTCAGATGAGACCAAAATGGAACTTTTTGGCCAAAATGCAAAACGCTATGTGTGGCGGAAAACTAACACTGCACATCACTCTGAACACACCATCCCCACTGTCAAATATGGTGGTGGCAGCATCATGCTCGGGGGGTGCATCTCTTCAGCAGGGACAGGGAAGCTGGTCAGAGTTGATAAGAAAATGGATGGAGCCAAATACAGGGCAAACTTGGAAGAAAACCTCTTGGAGACTGCAAAAGACTTGAGACTGGGGCGGAGGTTCACCTTCCAGCAGAACAACGACCCTAAACATAAAGCCAGGGCAACAATGGAATGGTTTAAAACAAAACATATCTATGTGTTAGAATGGCCCAGTCAAAGTCCAGATCTAAATCCAATCGAGAATCTGTGGCAAGATCTGAAAACTAAAACGAATTGTCAAAGCGCTATAGCCAATTTACAATGTCCTCCATGGTGCGCCACCACCAGGTCTAGGCAGACCTTTCAGATCTGAAAACTGCTGTTCACAAACGCTGTCCATCTAATGTGACTGAGCTGGAGCTGTTTTGCAAAGAAGAATGGGCAAGGATTTCAGTCTCTAGATGTGCAAAGCTGGTAGAGACATACCCTAAAAGACTGGCAGCTGTAATTGCAGAAAAAGGTGGTTCTACAAAGTATTGACTCAGGGGGCCGAATAATTACGCACACCCCACTTTGCAGTTATTGATTTGTAAAAAATGTTTGGAATCATGTATGATTTTTGTTCCACTTCTCACGTGTACACCACTTTGTATTGATCTTACACGTGGAATTCCAATAAAATTGATGCATGTGTGTGGCAGTAATGTGACAAAATGTGGAAAACTTCAAGGGGGCCGAATACTTATGCAACCCACTGTATATTGCTGTATATTGGTATGAAGACTTGCCCTCCTAGTGAGGTTTAGCCTAGGCTGTTTAGCTATGCATAATTCTCCCAAAACATTCTTGGACACCAGGTATATTTTCTACTGACTTTGGAACGCTCAACAAACAAACATTCCACAGCAATGCACCAGTCAGGATTTACCACCTGTCATACATTTCAGAATGTAAATAAGGGTGAGCAAAGCGTGAAGAAAATTTCTACAATGGGTAAACACCGACTGAATAATGTATAAATTAATATTGTAAACAAAAAAAAAATCAATTTTATTAATTACGTTATTCTCAATACAGTTCCTCTTGAAGACCTGCTAAATAATAACAAAAATGTATTTTATCATTGGTTAGATAATATTTCTTAGTCACCATGTGCAATGTTGATGTGAGATCTGACTATGCAATAATAAAGATTGTTGAGTAATATAAGAGTAAATGTATATCATTCATGGGACCACACTGGCATAAACATAATACCTGTAATATAATAACAACAATAATAATAATCTATTTATTGTGAAAAAATTATTACACAAACAACTTTATTTGCATAAAATGTCAAAACAATTATTCAAAAATTACTACTTAGTAAAATGTCAAATCCACTTATACTGGGACAGAGAGAATCTAAGATTAAATAAATAAGCATAAACTACTGTTGACAACGCATGACGTCATGATTAGGCCTCCAACGGGAAATTAAACTCAATTGTCTTTTATCATCGGTCATTTAAACTTTCATCAACAAGCAAGCTGTGAAGTGATCTTCTCCGGGGCTATTACTTTATCCTAATATACCAACAGTATAGTCGTAATATGAATTAGTGTCCATATGAATACATAAACAGGTCAAACCAAAAGAGGATGAGAAAAACATGACTGTCCCCTCTAGATTTCTCCTCAGTAGCATTACATATGAAGACCTGCTCAATTTTTGTTGATCTAAGTCCAGTTAAAGGATATCTGTAGCTGTGGGGGAGGGGGGCATTACATGCTTACCTAAGAAGAGAGAAGGCTCTGGATCCCTTAGAGCCTTTCCAGTCCTCTGTGCATTTCTATGTTCCACCAATGGGCTCCCATTCAAATGCATTGCTTGTTGCGTTTTTGGGTATCCTTGGAAAGCTACAGAAATGTTGGGTCTCTGAGTACTTCTGCGCAGTAGGGAGCCACTCATCTTTGGAAACACTTGTGACCCGAGTCCTTTCATAGCCTTCTGAGAAGACACAAAGGGTCCTTAACCTCCCTGGCGGTATGATTCCTTCTGATTTTTGGGTCTAAAAGCAATACAATTTTTTTCATGTGCTTTTAGACCCTAAAATCATGAAAAAAAATCATACCAGCAGAGAGTCTGCAGCAGCCCCAGTACTTACTGGTAACAGTAAATTCGGGCGCCTGAGGCTAGTGGACAAATCGGGCGCCGCCATTCACTCCTATAATAAATATCGTTTAATGGGCGCCCGATAGGAAAAAAGGGCGCCGGTGAAAAATAACGTTTTAAAAGCGGCGCCCGGAGACTTAATGTTTTATTACTGCTTCTCATGATTACACATTATTTAATGATTTATACATTTTTAAATATTATTTTTAAACGAAAAACAGTACAATATTTTTTTTCAAACATTATTTTTAAACGAAAAACAGTACATTTTTTTACATTATTTTTAAACGAAAAAACCAACAGGGGGGTCTTAGGATTAGGCACCAACAGGGGGGTCTTAGGTTTAGGCACCAAAAGGGGGGGTATTAGGTTTAGGCACCAACAGGGGGTCTTAGGTTTAGGCACCAAAAGGGGGGTCTTAGGTTTAGGCACCAACAGGGGGGTCTTAGGTTTAGGCACCAACAGGGGGGTCCTAGGTTTAGGCACCAACAGGGGGGTCTTAGGTTTAGGCACCAACAGGGGGGTCTTAGGTTTAGGCACCAACAGGGGGGTCTTAGGTTTAGGCACTAACAGGGGGGTCTAGGGGTTAGGGGTAGGTACAGGGAGGGTTACTTAGGCACCAACAGGGGGGGTCTTAGGTTTAGGCACCAACAGGGGGGTCTAGGGGTTAGGGGTAGGTACAGGGAGGGTTACTTAGTAATTTTTTTTTAACGTTATTATATGTTTCAGTATTTAAACGAAAGATTAACGGTTTTACAATTGCCGATTTAATGCACATTATTTAATGATTTATAACTTTAAAAAACATTAATTTTAAACGAAATACAGTACAATACATTTTTAAACGTTATCCATGCTTATCGTTAAAAACCCGGCGCCCTTTTTTCCCAGCGCCCCTTTTTAACGTACGCGTACTTACTCACCTCCTTGGACTCCAGCGCTACGTTTTCCCTCCGTCCTCCAGGTGGAGCTGTAACCCTAAAGTGAGATTGCCGGCTGTCCTCATAACGACAGATGGCGATCTCACAAGGGGGAAGCAGAGCCTCAGAGGAGCAGAAGAAGAATGGCAGCCGACGTCGGGATCCCCCAGGAGTTGAAATGCCCACTGCGCACATTGCTCTGCATACAGCCTCCGGGAGCTATACTGAGTGTAGGTTATCGCTCTGAGCTGTGGTTTTACACCCCGACCGTAGCTCGGGGTTAACACCGAGGAGGTTAAACATTAAAATTGAATGCTGGAACAGGGGCCTGGCGGTGGAATTGGGGGATGCATAGAGAACCAGGAAGGCTCTAAGTGATACAGAGCCTTCCCTCTTCTTGGGTTGAGTATGTATCTTTTTCTCCAACTGGTGCTTGCAGGTATCCTTCCAGTGAAGAAAACAAAGTGGATACCATATGACCAATCACAACAAACCATATAGGAATGATTTATGCCTCAGGTTTCTCTTCTCATGCTTCTGCTGGTAGTGCATAGTGCCACAAAGTAATAGTTGTTGTTATGAATAGTTAAGGAAGCTGCAGTCAGAGCTAGGGATGCTCACCGAATTCTGCGGAATTCAGATTTCCGGGATCGGAAATCGACAATTCCGTTCTGTCGCATCGGAACGGAATTGCTATAGCGCTAAACGGTAATTCCGGATTTTTTTTCAGCCAATCAGAAGGAAAACCCTAGACAGACCCTAGACAGAAGCTTAAAAGTGAAACCAACAGAATTTCTGCATTAAAATCGGACTTTCTGCACCAAGTAGAGTCTTAACAAAAAACAACCAATCCTACGTTAGCAACCAGCTCCATAGCTACCTATCATCAGCTATCCCACCCATTTTGTATATAAGTTACAAAATTACATAGCTACATAGTTACATAGTTATTTTGGTTGAAAAAAGACATAGGTCCATCGAGTTCAACCAGTATAAAGTACAACACCAGCCTGCTCCCTCACATATCCCTGTTGATCCAAAGGAAGGTGAAAAAACCCTTACAAGGCATGGTCCAATTAGCCCCAAAAGGGAAAAATTCCTACCTGACTCCAGATGGCAATCAAATAAAATCCCTGGATCAACATCATTAGGCATTACCTAGTAATTGTAGCTATGGATGTCTTTCAACGCAAGGAAAGCATCTAAGCCCCCTTTAAATGCAGGTATAGAGTTTGCCATAACGACTTCCTGTGGCAATGCATTCCACATCTTAATCACTCTTACTGTAAAGAACCCTTTCCTAAATAAATGGCTAAAATGTTTTTCCTCCATACGCAGATCATGTCCTCTAGTCCTTTGAGAAGGCCTAGGGGCAAAAAGCTCATCCGCCAAGCTATTAAATTGCCCTCTGATGTATTTATACATGTTAATTAGATCTCCTCTAAGGCGTCTTTTCTCTAGACTAAATAAACCCAGTTTATCTAACCTTTCTTGGTAAGCGAGACCTTCCATCCAACGTATCAATTTTGTTGCTCGTCTCTGCACCTGCTCTAAAACTGCAATATCTTTTTTGTAATGTGGTACCCAGAACTGAATTCCATATTCCAGATGTGGCCTTACTAGAGAGTTAAACGGGCAATATTATGCTAGCATCTAGAGTTTTTATTTCCCTTTTAATGCATCCAAAAACTTTGTTAGCTTTAGCTGCAGCGGCTTGGCATTCAGTACGATTATTTAACTTGTTGTCGATGAGTACTCCTACCGTGTTTCCCCGAAAAGAAGACCGTGTCTTATATTATTTTTTGCTCCAAAAGCTGTGCTAGGGCTTATTTTCAGGGGAAGTCTTCTGTTTCTATGAGCACAGAAGTTCCTGTGCTGTGGTCCTCCTGCCTTCTCCACTGTTCCGCCTCTTCCTCTGCTGGATCCACCTCCTGTGTGTCCCTGTGTCCCCTTTGTACCTTTAGTGTCCTCCTGATGTCCTCCTCGGTATCAGTGTCCTCCTCTATCCACTGTCCTCCTGTGTCCTTTGTCCATCTATGTTCTCTGTGTCCTCTGCTGTCTCCTATGTCCTCCTGGTGTCCTCAGTGTTCTCCTCTTACCCCCAGCTCCATGCTGCGCTGTCCCGTGTCCTCCAATCTCCCCCTGCATCCTCTTCCCCCAGCTCCATGCCACTGTGTACCCGAGCTTGGGGACTACTAAGTAGCAGAGAGTGCAGTGATTGGCCCAGTGATGGCTCCACTAACAAAACAAGTTGCCATACTTTTCCCCCTTACTCCCACTAGGGCTTACTTTCGGGGTAGGGCTTATATTTAGAGCATGCTTGAAATTCCTGCTAGCCCCTACTTTCGGGGGATGTCTTAATTTCGGGGAAACAGGGTAAGTCCTTCTCCAAGTTTGATGTCCCCAACTGTATCCCATTTATTTTGTATGGTGCTAGACCATTGGTACGACCAAAATGCATGACTTTACATTTTTCAACATTGAATTTTATCTGCCATTTATGTGCCCAAATAGCCATCCTATCCAGATCCTGTTGCAATACGACACTATCTTCCTGAGAGTGGATGATTCTGCACAATTTTGTATCATCTGCAAAAATAGCAACATTGCTCACTACTGCATCTACTAGGTAGAGAGGTGTGACAGCCACGCAGCTTATGGGTTTCAGTTTGGTGTTGGAGAGAGAGGAGAGACAGACCCATATTAGTTGTTTCAACATAAAACAATAGTCTTTTTAAAGACTGTATATAAACCAAAAAGTCTTTTTAACCACTTCCCGACCGCCGTATATACAATTGGCGGCCGGGAAGTGGACGCCGCAAGGACCGCCGTATTGACAAAATGCGGCGGTCCTTGTATGGGCATGGGCGGAGCGATCGCGTCATCCGTGACGTGATCCTCCGCCTCCGCCTGGCGCCGCTCACCCGCCGCAACATCCCGCCGGCCATACGGAAGCGCCGGCGGGATGTTAACCCGACGATCGCCGCATACAAAGTGTATAATACACTTTGTAATGTTTACAAAGTGTATTATACAGGCTGCCTCCTGCCCTGGTGGTCCCAATGTCCGAGGGACCACCAGGGCAGGCTGCAGCCACCCTAGTCTGCACCAAGCACACCGATTTGCCCCCCCCCCCGCCCCAGATCGCCCACAGCACCCATCAGACCCCCCCCTGCCCACCCCCCAGACCCCTGTTTGAACCCAATCACCCCCCTAATCACCCATCAGTCACTCCCTGTCACTATCTGTCAATGCTATTTTTTTTTTATTCCCCCCCCTGCCCCCCGCTCCCTCCTGATCACCCCCCACCCCTCAGATTCTCCCCAGACCCCCCCCCCCCCCCAGACCCCCCCATGTACTATATGCATCTATCCCCCCTGATCACCTGTCAATCACCTGTCAATCACCTGTCAATCACCCGTCAATCACCCGTCAATCACCCCCTGTCACTGCCACCCATCAATCAGCCCCTAACCTGCCCCTTGCGGGCAATCTGATCACCCCCCCACACCAATAGATCGCCTGCAGATCCGACATCAGATCACCTCCCAAATCCATTGTTTACATCTATTCTCTCCTCTAAACACCCACTAATTACCCATCAATCACCCCCTATCACCACCTGTCACTTTTACCTATCAGATCAGACCCTAATCTGCCCCTTGCGGGCACCCAATCACCCGCCCACACGCTCAGATTGCCCTCTGACCCCCCCTTATCAATTCACCAGTGCATTAATTACATCTGTTCTTCCCTGTAATAACCCACTGATCACCTGTCAATCACCTGCCAATCACCTATCACCCATCAATCACCCCCTGTCACCCCCTGTCACTGCCACCCATCAATCAGCCCCTAACCTGCCCCTTGCGGGCAATCTGATCACCCACCCACACCATTAGATCGCCCGCAAACCCGCCATCAGATTACCTCCCAAATGTATTGTTTACATCTGTTATCTTCTCTAAACACCCACTAATTACCCATCAATCACCCATCAATCACCCCCTATCACCAACCGTCACTGTTACCTATCAGATCAGACCCTAATCTGCCCCTTGCGGGCACCCAATCACCCGCCCACACGCTCAGATTGCCCTCAGACCCCCCCCCCCCTTATCAATTCGCCAGTGCATTAATTACATCTGGCCTTCCCTGTAATAACCCACTGATCACCTGTCAATCACCTGCCAATCACCTATCACCCATCAATCACCCCCTGTCACTGCCACCCAACAATCAGCCCATAACCTGCCCCTTGCGGGCAAACTGATCACCCACCCACACCAATAGATCGCCCGCAGATCCGACATCAGATCACCACCCAAGCGCAGTGTTTCCATCTATTCTCTCCTCTACACACCCACTAATTACCCATCAATCACCCATCAATCACCCCCTATCACCACCTGTCACTGTTACCCATCAGATCAGACCCTAATCTGCCCCTTGCGGGCACCCAATCGCCCGCCTACACGCTCAGATTGCCCTCAGACCCCCCCTTATCAATTCGCCAGTGCAATATTTACATCTGTTCTCCCCTGTAATAACCCACTGATTACCTGTCAATAACCTATCAATCACCCATCAATCACCCCCTGTCACTGCCACCCATCAATCACCCCCTGTCACTGCCACCCATCAATCACCCGCTGTCACTGCCACCCATCAATCAGCCCCTAACCTGCCCCTTGCGGGCAATCTGATCACCCACCCACACCAATAGATCGCCCACAGATCCGACGTCCGATCACCTCCCAAGTGCAGTGTTTACATCTGTTCTCTACCCTAAACACCCACTAATTACCCATCAATCACCCCCTGTCACTGCTACCTATCAGATTAGACCCCTATCTGCCCCTAGGGCACTCAATCACCCGCCCACACCCTCAGAATGCCCTCAGACCCCAGCCCTGATCACCTCGCCAGTGCATTGCTTGCATCTATTCCCCCCTCTAATCACACCTTGAGACACCCATCAATCACCTCCTGTCACCCCCTAGCACACCTACCCATCAGATCAGGCCCCAATTTGCCCCGTGTGGGCTCCTGATCACTCGGCCAAACCCTCAGATCCCCCTCAGACCCCCTTCCGATCACCTCCCCAGTGCATTGATTGCATCTATTTTCCCCTCTAACCACCCCCTGAGACATCCATCAATCACCTCCTGTCACCCCCCTAGCACTCCTATCCATCAGATCAGGCCCAATGCAACCTGTCATCTAAAAGGCCACCCTGCTTATGACCGGTTCCACAAAATTCGCCCCCTAATAGACCACCTGTCATCAAAATTTGCAGATGCTTATACCCCTGAACAGTCATTTTGAGACATTTGGTTTCCAGACTACTCACGGTTTTGGGCCTGTAAAATGCCAGGGCTGTATAGGAACCCCACAAGTGACCCCATTTTAGAAAAAAAGACACCCCAAGGTATTCTGTTAGGTGTATGACGAGTTCATAGAAGATTTTATTTTTTGTCAAAAGTTAGCGGAAATTGATTTTTATTGGTTTTTTTTCACAAAGTGTCATTTTTAACTAACTTGTGACAAAAAATAAAATCTTCTATGAACTCGCCATACACCTAACGGAATACCTTGGGGTGTCTTCTTTCTAAAATGGGGTCACTTGTGGGGTTCCTATACTGCCCTTGCATTTTAGGGGCCCTAAACCGCGAGGAGTAGTCTAGAAAACAAATGCCTCAAAATGACCTGTGAATAGGACGTTGGGCCCCTTAGCGCACCTAGGCTGCAAAAAAGTGTCACACATGTGGTACCGCCGTACTCAGGAAAAGTAGTATAATGTGTTTTGGGGTGTATTTTTACACATACCCATGCTGGGTGGGAGAAATTTCTATGTAAATGGACAATTGTGTGTAAAAAAATCAAACAATTGTCATTTACAGAGATATTTCTCCCACTTAGCATGGGTATGTGTAAAAATACACCCCAAAACGCATTATACTACTTCTCCTGAGTACGGCGGTACCACATGTGTGGCACTTTTTTTACACCTTAAGTACGCTAAGGGGCCCAAAGTCCAATGAGTACCTTTAGGATTTCGCAGGTCATTTTGCGACATTTGGTTTCAAGACTACTCCTCACGGTTTAGGGCCCCTAAAATGCCAGGGCAGTATAGGAACCCCACAAATGAACCCATTCTAGAAAGAAGACACCCAAAGGTATTCCGTACGGAGTATGGTGAGTTCATAGAAGATTTTATTTTTTGTCACAAGTTAGCGGAAAATGACACTTTGTGAAAAAAAACAATTAAAATCAATTTCCGCTAACTTGTGACAAAAAATAAAAACTTCTATGAACTCACCATACTCCTAACGGAATACCTTGGGGTGTCTTCTATCTAAAATGGGGTCATTAGTGGGGTTCCTATACTGCCCTGGCATTTTAGGGGCCCTAAACCGTGAGGAGTAGTCTTGAAACAAAAATGACCTGTGAAATCCTAAAGGTACTCATTGGACTTTGGGCCCCTTAGTGCAGTTAGGGTGCAAAAAAGTGCCACACATGTGGTATCGCCGTACTCGGGAGAAGTAGCATAATGTGTTTTGGGGTGTATTTTTACACATACCCATGCTGGGTGGGGAAAATACTTCTGTAAATGACAATCTTTTGATTTTTTTACACACAATTGTCCATTTACAGAGGTATTTCTCCCCCCCAGCATGGGTATGTGTAAAAATACACCCCAAAACACATTGTACTACTTCTCCCGAGTATGGCGATACCACATGTGTGGCACTTTTTTGCACCCTAACTGCGCTAAAGGGCCCAAAGTCCAATGAGTACCTTTAGGATTTCACAGTTCATTTTGAGAAATTTCATTTCAAGACTACTCCTCACGGTTTAGGGCCCCTAAAATGCCAGTGCAGTATAGGAACCCCACAAATGACCCCATTTTAGAAAGAAGACACCCCAAGGTATTCCGTTAGTAGTATGGCGAGTTCATAGAAGATTTTATTTTTTGTCACAAGTTAGCGGAAATTGATTTTAATTGTGTTTTTTCACAAAGTGTCATTTTCCGCTAACTTTTGACAAAAAATAAAATCTTCTATGAACTCACCATACTCCTAACGGAATACCTTGGGGTGTCTTCTTTCTAAAATGGGGTCATTTGTGGGGTTCCTATACTGCCCTGGCATTTTAGGGGCCCTAAACCGTGAGGAGTAGTCTTGAAACGAAATTTCTCAAAATGACCTGTGAAATCCTAAAGGTACTCATTGGACTTTGGGCCCTTTAGCGCAGTTAGGGTGCAAAAAAGTGCCACACATGTGGTATCGCCGTACTCAGGAGAAGTAGTATAATGTGTTTTGTGGTGTATTTTTACACATACCCATGCTGAGTGGGAGAAAGATCTCTGTAAATGGACAATTGTGTGTAAAAAAAATTAACAAATTGTCATTTACAGAGATATTTCTCCCACCCAGCATGGGTATGTGTAAAAATACACCCCAAAACACATTATACTACTTCTCCTGAGTACGGCAATACCACATGTGTGGCACTTTTTTGCAGCCTAACTGCGCTAAGGGGTCCAAAGTCCAATGAGCACCTTTAGGCTTTACAGGGGTGCTTACAATTTAGCACCCCCCAAAATGTCAGGACAGTAAACACACCCCACAAATGACCCCATTTTGAAAAGTAGACCCTTCAAGGTATTCAGAGAGGGGCATGGTGAGTCCGTGGCAGATTTCATTTTTTTTTGTCGCAAGTTAGAAGAAATGGAAACTTTTTTTTTTTTTTTTTTTCTCACAAAGTGTCATTTTCCGCTTACTTGTGACAAAAAATAATATCTTCTATGAACTCACTATGCCTCTCAGTGAATACTTTGGGATGTCTTCTTTCCAAAATGGGGTAATTTGGGGGGTATTTATACTATCCTGGAATTCTAGCCCCTCATGAAACATGACAGGGGGTCAGAAAAGTCATAGATGCTTGAAAATGAGAAAATTCACTTTTTGCACCATAGTTTGTAAACGCTATAACTTTTACCCAAACCAATAAATATACACTGAATGGGTTTTTTTTAATCAAAAACATGTTTGTCCACATTTTTCGCGCTGCATATATACAGAAATTTTACTTTATTTGAAAAATGTCAGCACAGAAAGTTAAAAAAATCATTTTTTTGCCAAAATTCATGTCTTTTTTGATGAATATAATAAAAAGTAAAAATCGCAGGAGCAATCAAATAGCACCAAAAGAAAGCTTTATTAGTGACAAGAAAAGGAGCCAAAATTCATTTAGGTGGTAGGTTGTATGAGCGAGCAATAAACCGTGAAAGCTGCAGTGGTCTGAATGGAAAAAAAGTGGCCGGTCCTTAAGGGGTAGAAAGCCCTAGGTCCTCAAGTGGTTAAAGACTGTGTGAGAGAGTTAGATTGGTGTGAGCTATATTAGTAGTAGTAGCTAGCTAGGTGTATTTGTGAGAGAGTGACAGACAGATTGTTAGTTTGAGTGATAGATTGTAGTGTAGTGTGTTAGTAGTTGCTGTGTGGAGAGAGGGTTAGACAGAGCCAGCCAGGCCGCAGGCTTAGTGTTTGACAGAGTGAGAGCGAGTTAGGTGATTGCTTAGTTGAGTGTAGTGCAAGTTTTTTTTTTTGTTTTCTAAGTTCATTTTTTTTCTTTATTTTGTTTTTTTTTCTTTATTTTCTTTATTTCACCCCCTTACTTTGTTATCTGTTCTGTCGCTCATACCCCTTCCCCAATAAAGTTTGTGGCCCCAAAACAATGAAGCGAGAGCAGCAGCAATTTCCTGCCACTCCTAAAAGAAAATGGAGTGATGGTGGTGTTGGTCTATCACGTGAAGTACATGATCAGGTTGAGGGTGGCAGCAGCAGCAGGAAGTGCTCCCCCCTGGTCAGAGATCTCTTCCCTGTGCTTGCACACAGGAAAACCTTGACAGAGCATCAGACGAAGAGAGTTGTCGATTATTTAGATCAGGAACCCTCTACCCAGTCTGAGGGACTTGAAGCTAGTTGCAGCAGCACCAGTAGTGGCCCGCCAGGTTCCTCATGACCAGAACCCGACCGCAGCTGCTTCTCTTGACGAGGTTGCTTCCTCCCAGTACTCTACTCCAGAATTAAAGCACACCTACGTCGATTAGAGAGATGTGCAGAAGGATTGGGATGAGGCATTGGAGAAGACCATGGGACCAAGCTCCCAAGAAGTGGTGGGTTCTGTGGTAATAGAAATGACCCCTGTATTTTATTCATCCAGTGTCACCAGTCAGCATCACCACCAGACAACTACAGAGGTGTTTTGTGGCCAGGTGGAGGGTCCAGAAGAGTCACTTATGGGTTCCAGTGATTTGGTTGAACTGGATGATATTTTGGATTATGAGGCGGCTGATCCAACGTGGTCGCCATCTGGTGGGTTAGGCACTAGCAGGCTTGAGCAGCATGGAGAAACAGAGCAGATGGTTGGTCAGCAGCCTGCAAGTGCTTTCCCGTCTGTCAGTACCCACCAGTCCAATGCTGAGCATGGACCCGGTCCCGCTCCTACACTGGTCTGCAGCACCATCGATGCCAAGCAGTGCTGAAACTGGAATCCATGGATGAGAACAGGCAAACTGGATCTGTAATCCTTGCAGCATTACAGGATCAGATTCGCCAGTGGCTGACCCCCCGAAAACTGGAGACAGGTGTAGTGGTGTCTGATAATGGTGCCAACATGCTGGCCGCCATTTCGTAAGGTGACTACACTCACTTACCTGGCTTGGCCCACGTCTTCAACCTTGTAGTGCAGAAATTGTTACGCACTTTTGATGGGTTGAAGCTGTGGCCTTAGCACGAAAAGTGTCAGCCCACATCCGTTGCTCCGCAACCGCCACCACAGCCTTGAAACTGCTGCATCGCCTCCATAGCCTGCCACAACACAGGCTTATTTCCCTTTGACCGACGCGGTGCAACTCCACCCTCCACATGCTGGAGAGGTTGTGGGAGCAACGAATGGCGGTCAGGCTATACCTGTCTCAGACATCTTCCTCCAGAACAGGGCCAATGGACTACATTACTGGGGACCAGTGGCAGCTGATTGGACAGGTGTGCAAAGTGTTTGAGCAGGCAACAAAAGTGGTCAGTGAGGAGCACTGCAGGATATCGGAAGTGCTCCCTCTTGCTTTCATGCTGGACAAGGCTCTTGACAAACTGCTCGAACAGGGGGAGGAAGCCCTAGACCTACTGAACAGTGGTGATGATGAGTCAAGCGGGGGAGTGAGTTAGTATGCTCAAGTCCTGGATGAGGAGGCAGAGATTGTGGAAGTGGAAGAGCCCATTGTCCGGGGGTGGGAAGAAGATTCTGATGATGTGGAGCTGGAGCATGACGACAGTTCTGACAGCCAGGAAGACCAGGAAGAGGTGATTAATGGCAGACATATCTTCCCTATGGCTGCCCAATGTGCCCATATGCTCCAGTGCCTCCGTAAGGACCCCCAGATTAAAACTCTAAAATCAAGGCTCGACATCTGGGTGGCAACCATCTTAGATCCCCGATGCAAGGGGAAAATGTGGCAGTTCATAACCCCCTCCCAAGCAGACGCCAAGATGAGCCAGATCCGTATTGCCTTTCTTCGTTGGGTAGAAGATGCGTTTCCTGCACCTGTATCCCGTGCCCAAGCTACCAAGCCTCATCATCATACTCAGCAAAGGTCTCGTGGTCCCACTCCCAGCAGCAGCACCAATAGCCAATCTGTGAACCTGCTGCGTATATTGAAGGAATTTTATCAGCCAATGCCAGATACTCCGCACCACCAGCGGACAAAGTGGTCACCACCAGCGGCTGGCCCATATGGTGAATGATTACTTGGGGTCGCCCAGTGCCAATATGGAGAGTAATGATAACCCCATGGACTATTGGACAAAACCACTGGATACCTGGCCTGAACTTGCTCAGTATGCACTGGAGGTTCTGGCATGTCCCCCGCCGCCAGTGTTCTTTCGGAGCGAGTATTTAGTGCTGCAGGTGGGGTGGTCACCGACCAATGGATCCGTCTGTCCATAGACAATGTGGACACACTAACGTTCATAAAAATGAACGAGTCATGGATCAGTGACAATTACTAGGCCCCTCTCACTGACTAAATTACAATGTGCTGTTTTTCAAGCCTCAAAGGCTCTACCTCTCAAACTCTGCTGCCTATCACTACCATCGCATATTTTTGCATTTTAAAGACAAAAAAATTCTGTTTTTACAGCAATCTGACGTAATATCACTAACCCTATGCTTTTGGCCAACGACTACTCCTGCTGCTTTAAAAAAAATATATATAATGACCGCCGTGGAACCACCTCTAGGTCCCATGGCCTATGACAACTCCTGCTGCTCCAAAAAAAAAAAAAATGACTGGTGAAACAGCCACTAGGTCCCATGGCCTATGATGTTTCAAAAACGAGGTTTCAAATGATAAAAACAAGGAACACCAAGAGCCCCAATAGTGTAATATGTACTGGTAAATGGTTACTAGATAAAGTAAATATTAATACCCAGTACTCAAAAACCAGGGTTACCATTAGGCAACCACTGTAAAGGCAGGTGGGGAGATTTTCCTGACCCCACTCAGGAATAAGAAGTTGCTCTCTGTAGATGAGAAAAAGGGGGTTCAACCCTCCACCCAGAGTGGACTCAATATTATGCAGGAGAACAGAGGCGGTAAAAGGATAAAAGGAAGCTAAATGAGCTTAAAAACCAAATTCTTGGTAAATAAAGGAGGTAGTGGTGGACTTACCTCCTCCAAGTAGACACACAACGACTGTAGTAAAGACAGTCAATATATTTGATTTATGAACTCCAAATATGCAACGCATTTCGCAGGTATGATCCCGCTTCATCAGGCAATAACAATGGATCAACAGCATATGTGGTCAGCAGAAGAGCCAGGCACCTCTGTTTCAAATGAGATTACTTAAATTGTACCGCCGGAACGCGATGGTTAAGGAATTTCGTTCTGACGGAATTCCGAATTTCCGCGGAATCGGAAATCGCCCTTTCCGATCATCCCTAGACAAAGCTATTTACCTTGATGATGTCTTCTAGCCGTGGCCCACCATGCTGTGTTCCATTGCTCTGACACTTCCTGTTTTGCCCTTACACTCCCACTGTGAAGGAGAATGTATCAGGAATGGAGTGCAATGTGGGGCAGCTACTGCAAGAGGACATAATCTAAGTAAATTAACCCTCTCTGCCCTGGGCCCCCTTGTTGGACACAAACGGTACAGTTTTGCTTCTTGCAAAATTGTGCTCACTCATCCTTAGTGGTTAGCTCTCTTGTCTTGCAACGCTAAAGTGGTCATTTCAACTCCCAACTGGTCCACTTTCTGTATTGAGCTTGTAAGAATCCTCTGTGTGTGTGATTTATTCTTGGTGCTCCAATCTCCTCCCACAATCCACTGGTAAGTTAATTTGCTCTCCCCAGTTGGCCATACACAGTGATAAGGACATTAAACTGTGAATTCCTTTAAGGGACAGTTAGTTATGTGACTCTCTTAATATTTTTTAAAGCACTTTGAAAAGTAGGAATAATTGTATATAATAAAATTATGCCAACACTTTAGTATAATTGTGCCACTGTGTATGCTAAAAAATGTTGCTGAACGATGTACAAAAGTGGGTTTACATTTTCAAAGAGAGTAGTAAGATTTGGTATTTGCTGTCCTAATGATGTCCCTAATGGAGCTACTGGACACACTGCTCAAGATCTAATAACACCTTTGCTAGTGTTTACATGATACGCAGAATAATGTAAATATACCAATTAGTCAGGCAAATACACAGAGCCACACACACAATATTTACAAAAGCATGTGCCTGCCTATTCTTCCACACATACTCACACAGCACCCATTCTTTCATAAGCAGGTGGTAAAAGCAACTGTGCAAACAATGTGTAACTGCTTATATATCAAATATTTAACCTACCAGCGCTGTAAAGATATACCAATGCATAGAAAGCATAGAAAGCCTAGTGCTAGCCATTAAATAAGATTAATGATTTAAAGCTACATCAGATAGAAAGTGAGGCAGTCAGAGATCGGACGCTTATAAGAAAGGTCGCTAAGAGAAGGGGAGTAGGGGGTACATGCCATACTACACAGCAGCACCTGTCTACAAAGATCAAACAAACAAAGAAAGGGAAAGGGAAGAAACGTGTTAACTGATCTTCTAGGTCTATAGAAGGCCCCAGTAGTGCCGATAGGCATCCGCTACATGCTTTTTTATTTCTACTTCCTTTTCAGACAATTCATCAAGTTAAAAGAAAACCCATTGTGGCTGACTATATCAAAGCAAGCGCGGCCGTATGATTGTTAACAGCACACTTGCTCTTTTATTGCTGGTTTATGATGTTATACGATAGCAATAGGAAACCTGTTGTCCTAAAGAGGCAACAGAAACTCGTATCATGTTTTCTGTGTTTTTCTAAGGGTTACTATGCATGGCTTTGTTGATATTAGTTTAGAGGTGTGATTATGTTTATCTCAAACATATGCCTCAAATCTTTGTTGACATCCAAGAGAGGACGCAAAGAATATGAAAGTAAGTAGATATTTACATAATTTACAACTATTACAAATAAGTTTGCTGCTATAATGATTTTAATATTAAAATGATGGGCTAAAACTTTAATTTTAATGAAACACTATGGAATTAGCAAAATATATTTTAAACAAATACTTAAAACTACTTGTCTCCTCTTGAAGATGTTGAAGATGTTTTTAGTAGTCAAATAATATGCATGGATAATAAACTTAATATTGAACTTATACACTGTAGTATATTTAAAAAAAAAACTCCTGGAGGCACCTGATGAATAAAAAAACAATTAAAAACAGTTTAAAAATACGGTAAGTATTGGCTTACCTTCACAACAATCAACTGGTAATTTTTCAGACTTTTATTGACATATTGCACAAAAAGGACTACGTATTTCATGGCCCAGCTTATAGGCACTCGGAACCCTATGTCACTGTGAATTCAGCACCATCTGGACCTGAAGAAACGGCTGTGGGGCGAGAAACACGTAGTCCTTTTTGTGCAATCTTTGAATAAAAGTCTGAAAACGTACCAGATGAGTGGAGTGAAGGTCAGCCAACTTCCTTTCTTTTTAAAACTGTTTTTGATTGTTAAATTATTCATTGTGCACCCTTAGGAGTTGTGTTTTTTCTCACATTTTGCCCCCCCCCCCCTTTTGGGGGGTTGAATTCTATGTTGTTTTTATAACATTATTATTTTGGAGCAATGACCAACACCTATACCAAGAGCAAGTGGGGATGGTTCTTGTACATTTGCAAGTAGTTGCTTTATTCAGCAATCAAGGCTTGTGAGTATACTTCTATCAACTTAGCTCTCTCCACAGCTCAGTACTAATATACTATACCAAATCGGGATCCCATTGTCCCTGTCAGAAGCATAACTACAATTTATGGAGCCCCACGGCGGAACTTTGATGGCCCGCCTCATTGTTCACACCCCTTCCCTTGCATCCCCTTGGCACCCTTCACAGCCTTGGGTCCATCTCACAAGGGTCATAAAACAATTGTGGCCATCGTGATCTTCACACCCATAACAAGTATAGCCACAAAAACCCCTGATCTGAAGTATAGTCCCCTGTATATGAGGAAGGGAAGGTTAGTAGTTGGGCCCCCCACAGCTCCGGCCTCAGTCCTGCAATTACAGGGGCTGTTCCCCTCTAGTTATGCCCCTGATCTCTGTGTTGTTTTTTGTCCTGCTCTTAGTACGGTAGCATGTTCAATCTTTTTCAAAAAGCATCACGTCCAACAATGGAGAATTAATTTATATAATACATGAAGATCTATGAATTCATGAGAGGCGAGTAAAATTTTGCATTTTATACTTACCTCCCTTGCTCTTTTCCAGTGATATTTACCAGCAAAATACAGCTCCTCACAGAATTATGCATATTGATTTCCACAAAGCCACCCCCATAGGTCTCTTTATGTGTGCAGTGGCCCCGACCACCGTTCCACAAGCGATCTGCCCGGCGGATCAACTTGGCCTAGTGGCAGCCAACTTCTTGTGCATGACACTTCCCCACCAGCCGCGTGACGTTACGCATGCGTGACTCTGTCATCCCTCTGTCCCCCACCGCATAGCAACAGAATGCATTTTCAGCTACACAGCTGACATGTGTCTGTACAGATTGACCCAGCGATGTCGCCCAAGGGTCCCAATCTCCGATGGGCGACATCCATCAAAGGTGTGCGCACCCCTTAAAACATAATTTCATTCATATCACCCTGACACCCTGACAATTGCTGATGGCCTGGGCAACTGCTGAGTTCAACTAGTAGAGGTAAGTCTAACTTGTCAGCTTTTATGCACAGGCATGCTGAGGTGTCATGTGGTTTCCTTGCATCATGGGACTTCCTGAAGGAATCATACACAACTGAACTTATATTGCTAGGAACTTGGTGCTGTGTACATGGGTGAGAAAATTTAGACACAGCTCTGATATTCTGATTTTCAGAGCCACAGTATGACTTCATCTGCTGCTGATAAGTCAGATAACATTGATTTAACTTAATCCCTTGATGTATGTCTAACCATAACCTTTTCCTCTCTCTATCCCTAATGCTGGGAATACAAGGGTTGTTTTGGGGGCTGATAGATGGCTAGATAGATCATTTCCGGCATGTCCAATCTCCCGTTTGATAGTTTTGCCGCTCGATTCCTGATAGAGGTGAATGGAAAAAGATAAGAAAAAGAGCGGAAGATAAGAGAATCGAGTGGAGTATCGAGCGGAGAAATCGACCCGTGTATTCCCAGTATAAGCATAAAGTCTTCTAAGCTGCTACCCTTCAAAGTCCTATGTTTGAATATGTGGTTTTCTCCCACAAATGGCCAACCCTTATATACCACATAAGAATAACCCTAACTTACACATTTTGGTCTCGTACTAACTGTAATACTAACCCAAACCAGTACTTTCCACCTTAACCATTAATGTTAACCTGACTCAAAATGTATCTTCCCAACCCTGAAACTATGGATATTATTTACCTATCAATACATAAAAGTCTGATAACTGATTCTGACACCACTTGAGAACTGTCTGGCTGAGCAGATAAAAAATTCTGGATACAGTTGGTCCGAAATTTGAACACCAAAGTCGACAAGACACAATTTCTGGTTATGGTTATTTCTAAGGAAAGGTAGTAGAGGGTACACTTGTGTCATGAACAGGCCAGGAGGAAAGAGAATTAAGATGCAGAAAAAGTGGTAGGTAAGGTAGCTGGCCAATTGTAGGGTGAAGCAGGCCTTCCACTCAGGTGGAGGATCTTCATATGCTTAGGTATGCATGTTTGGGAGATAATTTGGGAACCAGTGGTTTGGTTTCATTTGGACATCACCATAGAGAAAAATGCAAGTTTGCAACTAGGTGGTTTTGGGTGCTTACTTTAAGATGCTTGCATTCAGCACCAGTGCCCAACTTAAAAACATCAGAAAGAAGAGCATGGAAGCTGAGTATTGATTAGAACTTGGACTTAATATAGGAATGAGTAGCTGGAGTGCTCGTGAGATTTTTGTCAAACTTACTTAAATTCACTTAAATTCAAATCTCCCATACATGCTATTATCAAAGTATTAGTTAAATATGTTAAAAAGAATAGTGGGAACAAGTCAAACTTTTTTTTCCGAAAAGACCTTGTAGTTTATGAGAAAAGTGACTTTAAAGTTACAGAAGGATATATGATTTTTAAGTGTGGTTAAATTACAGATTAGGTATCCTTACCTATTAGTAATGCAGTTGCACATAGACCCCTGGCATATTCAGTGAATGTGTTGCCAGAGTTTTCTGTTTATCATACAGGAAACCCCAGGCCAAATTTTAATGCTGTACAGCTGCAATACTACTGTAAAATGATCTTTGGCAAATATACATACTATTTATTGTATAAATTACTGTAAAAAATGAAGTACATCCCTCCAAGACTCTTTAACCTCATGTCACTATGCAGGCTGGTATAGCCAGAATTCAGAACCCTGCACCATGTGGGGCTCCACGCACTGAGTTTTACCAGCCTGCATGGTTCACGACATGGGGGGTTTTGAAAGAGAGAGGTAACAAAGTTTCCTCCTCTTCCCCAAAGCTTTTGTCAATGTCAGGGAATAGGGGATCGCCAATTTCACCATGGACCACCCTGCCAAGGCCTACACTGACAGACATGGGGGTAGTTACCTTCACCTCCATCTGGACACAGGAGGTGTTGGTAGCTACCCCACTCCGGTCTTTGTAGGCCCTCTAGAGGGCAGCTTACGGACGAACCTCAGAGCCCGCTTTAAGATTTAAGATGTCTTCCCCACAGGTGAAATGAGTATAGGGGTACCCACAGTATGTAGACTTCACCCATTTCCACAAAGGGTTAGGTAAAAAAAAAGGACACAACACACGAGAAAAAAGTATTTTATTATTCAATATTAACCAAAAATACTTACATTTAATTAATGATCCCATGCCAATATCCTCTAGGTGTTGATCACTGAAGAGGACCCCCAGCAAGCACCGTACCGTTGCATCCCTGTCACTAATTGACAGAATCTTGCCTTCACCAAGAGGTTTCTGGCAGTCTATGTGCAAATATGGGCAGTGACATCATCAAGATGGTCACGGGGATCAGGGGAGAGAACTAGGTTTAGGAAACCTAGTGTTTTTAGTATACATGTAGTATACAGGGGATCCGGAACTAATTTAGCAAGATTTTTGGTAAGCACATTTTTGGCCAATTCGCTGCAAGACCAAACTTGACAATTTTGCTTGCTCAAGACTAGTTTAGTAGGTTAGGCATTAGGATGTATATTCTAGTTGAAGGTTAAGCCTGGTTATCTCATCTTATCTCGGGGATCTCATTTCAGTTTTCACTCTTGGTTTTCCTACTCCACAACTCAGTCCTTTCCTCAGCCAAATACAGTAAAATGATTCTCCCTCATTTGATTACTGCAGCTAGAGCTCTTATTCCTGCGTTGTGGAGTATGAAAACTGTCCCTTCTTTGAAGCAGTGGCTCAAAAACTGGTTCTTATTGCCAATGACCAAGTGGACAGGCTCTCCAGGGTCTAGGCATGCTGGTACGAATTTATGGATACTGACAATTATAAGGCTATAATGAATTGACTCTGATACTCTGTCTTTGTTTCCTGTCTCAATGGGTGTCTGTACTGTTCCTCTCTTCTTTTTCTGCTTTTCTCTCCATCCTGTTTTTTCTATCCTCTGGTTTTCTCCTCTATGTTTTCCCCCTCTTTTCTAGTCTCTTTTTTAAAGGATACCCGAAGTGACATGTGACATGATGAGATAGACATGTGTATGTACAGTGCCTAGCACACAAATAACTATGCTGTGTTCCTTTTTTTCTTTCTCTGCCTGAAAGTGTTAAATATCAGATATGTAAGTGGCTGACTCAGTCCTGACTCAGACAGGAATTGACTAAAATGTGACCCTCATTGATAAGAAATTCCAACTATAAAACACTTTCCTAGCAGAAAATGGCTTCTGAGAGCAAGAAAGAGATAAAAAGGGAAATTTCTTATTACTGAGCGTCACACTGTAGTCACTTCCTGTCTGAGTCAGGACTGAGTCAGCTACTTAAATACCTGATATTTAACTCTTTAAGGCAGAGAAAGAAAAAAAGGAACACAGCATAGTTATTTGTGTGCTAGGCACTGTACATACCCATGTCTATCTCATCATGTCCCATGTTACTTCGGGTATCCTTTAATGAAGAGATTTGAATGACTTTGCTGACACTAATGCTCAATATTCATCCAAGAGTTTTACACTTGTTCTATGGACAGTTTACTTCGGCTAACAACTCATTTGCTCGGTTATTGGAATGTTTCTTATTCTAATTCTCAGTTTTTTTTGTGCATGCATTTTATTTTTTAACTTGTATGCATGTTGTGTAGTAAACAAAAATCAAAACAAAAAAATGTTGTAGTCATTTAAAAACTTTCTGTTGTATTTGCTCTTTGCTGTGCACTTGATTCAATAAAATATATTAAAATATAGATAACACACTATGGGGTTGCTTCACAAAGAGAAATAGCGCGAGTAGCCCCCAATTACTCATGCTATTTCATCATCGTGCCTTAATTGTGTGCTACGGGTGCTATTGACAGCGTAGCGTGCTTAATCAACCCCACTGTCAGAAGCACATGCTATGCTGCTGTATTGCAGCATAGCGAGCGCTAGTAACTTAATGCCGCTCCACTCCTCCCAACCTGAGCCCCTTCGGGTCCACTCACATTAAAGGACGTGATCCCCGCACTCTGAGTGGCCCAATAGGTTGCTTGTCAAGTTAGAGTGCCAGGCAGCCTATTGGACCAATTAGAGTGCGGGCATCTCGTCCTTTAACGTGAGTGGACCCAAAGGGACTCAGGGCGGGAGGAGTGGAGTGGAGTTAATTTACTAGCACTCGCTATGCTGCAATACAGCAGCACAGCGTGCGCCTCGTTACGTGGGCTATGCGGCCAATAGCACACGTAGCGCTCAATTAAGGCACGCTGCTAAAATAGCGCGAGTAGTAACAGGAGGTTACTCGCGCTATTTCTCTTGGTGAGTCAACCCCCAATAACTACAACCAATCAAGCACACTACCTGGAGTAATATCTGACTCTGAACCCTCACTGAAGCCTTACATTAGCTCATACACCTCCTGTCACCCCGATCTCAAAAATATATTGCATATCTGTCACTTCAATACAAATGTTAAGAAAATGATTATGCACACATTGCTCATATTCCAATATTGACTACTGTAACATCTACCACTACTGTGGTCTATCAACTAATAGACTTGCACCTCTCCAATCCCTAATAACTGAGCTTCTTGCCTCATCCACCTCTCCTCCCAATACTCTAATGCTGCCCCCCTTTGCCATTCTGTCCAATGGTTGTCAATAACCCAATAAAACCAATCCATACTGCAAACGATCACATTCAAAGCTTAACTTGTACCTCGCAGATTACCTCCTTAAATTTCAGATATGATTGTAAATACAATCATCTGCCTATAAAAATCTCCTATCCTCCACCCTGATCCCCATATTCTTATATCTAAGGCAGGTTTTGATTTTTATTTGGAACTCTTCTACAATATGTCCCTCTGCCATCATAGTTTAAGTCTCAAAACCTTTACTATTCACCTAATGCCTCAACTGCTACAGTCATTTTACCTACGGTATTCATCATATTTATTGTTTTCCCCCTCACTCACAAAAGTAGAGCTTCTTCCATTTTGTTTTTATTTTTGGTGTAATGGTTCTAAATAAGTAGGTAACTGGCTGCATTTTTTTTGTTTTATTACTGTACTATGCACTGTTTATGTATACAGTATTCAGTAAACATTTTAGCTTACAACTAAGACCTTTTATTAAAACTGTATTTTTACTCATTGCATAATTGTGTTCCTTTCCTATAGTTTATAGGGCATTCCTCAAACCAAATACTTTTTGTTTAATACTCTTATTCCCTATAAACTAAATAAGCCCCACCCACAGTTTTCAGAGAGCCTTGGCAGTAGCAAGGGCTCATGGGAGCTCAGTCTGGGCAGGAGGAGGGGGAGGTATTACTAGCCAGAGATTTCAGCGGCAGAGGGGAATAGGAGGGGGGATTAGGTTTTTTTCAGTCTGAGTGCTGATGGTGCAGATAAGCCTCCCTCTGTGTAATGTTTACAAACAACCTGGCTGCTGTCATTGTATCACAGGAAGAAATAATCATTTTTCATCTCGGATACGCTTTAAGAAAAAAAAAAACATAATGACCATAAGGTTTAAGGTGCAATATTTATAGCGTTAAAGCAAAAGAAAGAGGATTGGCTAGGACTACAATTTATACTTGGAGAATGCCATCCATATAATTGAACATCTATGCAGGTAGCATGTCTAGTAACAATTTCTCAAAAGTTATGAAATTGCATAGAAACTTGGTACATTTTATTCTAATTATTGTGTCTCTTCTAAAGTTGCGATCTAGTGGCTGTTTTTGATACAGCCATATAAGGTCCGTTTATGATTGCTTGTGTGTTACAAAAGGCTGAAAGCATACAATTTTGTCCATTGCTAACATTGACAGCAGGGGAAGTAATGAAGTAATGTTAATTGCAGCTATAGTGGCACCTAGTGTATAATTTCAACCACATTTCCTGGCAAGTAATAGTGGCAGAAGGCAGTTCAGAGATCGGTGGAGTGATACTTTAGTGGTGGAGAGTGTGACCCTCATATTGTCAGAGTGGTAGGTTAGTGTTAGGACTCAAGAAGGTAGAGGTTGGTTTTAGTGTGAGGAGAGGATTAGGTAAAGTGATAGTACAATATTGGTAAAATTACTGATATTCTACTATTGGTATTAACCAGTTTCCAATAGTAGAATATCAGTAATTTTACCGATATTCTACTAGCAGCTTCACCCAGTGCCCAAATGACCATGTTGCCCACATGCAAGGGAAGAAATAGGGTGTTAGTATTGGTACTTACAGCAGCTCCTGCTACTGTATGTGGTGCTTGCACACATAAGGCTTTAAAGAGAATCTGTATTGTTAAAGGGATACTGTAGGGGGGTCGGGGGAAAATGAGTTGAACTTACCCGGGGCTTCTAATGGTCCCCCGCAGACATCCTGTGTTGGCGCAGCCACTCACCGATGCTCCGGCCCCGCCTCCAGTTCACTTCTGGAATTTCAGACTTTAAAGTCTGAAAACCAGTGCGCCTGCGTTGCCGTGTCCTCGATCCCGCTGATGTCACCAGGAGTGTACTGCGCAGACACAGACCATACTGGGCCTGCGCTGTGCGCTCTTGATGACATCAGCGGGATCGAGGACACAGCAACGCAGGCGCAGTGGTTTTCTGACTTTAAAGTCAGAAATTCCAGAAGTGAACCGGAGGCGGGGCCGGAGCATCAGTGAGCGGCTGCGCGGGCACAGGATGTCTGCGGGGGACCGTTAGAAGCCCCGGGTAAGTTCAACTCATTTTCCCCCGACCCCCCTACAGTATCCCTTTAAAATCGCACAAAAGTAAACATACCAGTGCGTTAGGGGACATCTCCTATTACCCTCTGTCACAATTTCGCCGCTCCCCGCCGCATTAAAAGTGGTTAAAAACAGTTTTAAAAGGTTTGTTTATAAACAAACAAAATGGCCACCAAAACAGGAAGTAGGTTGATGTACAGTATGTCCACACATAGAAAAATACATTCATACACAAGCAGGCTGTATACACCCTTCCTTTTGAATCTCAAGAGATCATTTGTGTGTTTCTTTCCTCCTGCAGCTATCTTCCACTGAAGTGTCAGGCTGTTTCTTCCTGCAGAGTGCAGACAGCTCTGCCTGTATGTAATTCCTCAGTATGTGAGAGCCCAGCCAGCTCAGAGGAGGATTTATCCAGCTTGTAAAAGATAAGAGAGAAGAGAGAAGCTGCCCTAATCTAAATTATACACAGGCAGTGTGCAGAGAGGGGCCTGGAGGGGGGAGATGCATCACAGAACCACAACACTGAAGAACTTGGCAGCCTTCCAGACACAGGCTGACAAGTCTGACAAGAGAGAGATAAGTTGATTTATTACAGAGATGATGATAGTAGAACGTGCTGCAGTAAGCCAGAACACATTAGAATAGCTTTTGGAACTTGTAGGATGATAAAAAACAGGATGCAATTTTTGTTACGGAGTCTCTTTAAATACAATAGCAAGAGTTGTCATGATTGACAGTACTGATTTGGGGGAGCCAAAATGCAAGCAGGGGCCAAGGTAGAGGTTGGGAGGGACATACGCAGCACCACACAGCGTCTAAATAGCTGAACAGGCATAAGAACATATATTTATGGTAAGTCAAAGTGTTTGGCAACCTGTTCTAAGGACAACAATGGTTGATTTGCATATATTCAGCAGTGATGCACTGAGAGACATCTCGGAGATCACTCCAACCTAAATTATCGCAAATACTTTCTGTAGAAAATGAAGCGGGATCAAACCTGTGAAACGCGTTGCATATTTGGAGTTCATAAATAAAATATATTGACTGTGTTTACTACAGTCGTTGTGTGTCTACTTGGAGGAGGTAAGTCCACCACTACCTCCCCTATTTACCAAGAATTTGGTTTTTAAGCTCATTTAGCTTCCTTTTATCCTTTTACCGCCTCTGTTCTCCTGCATAATATTGAGTCTTATTCCTGAGTGGGGTCAGGAAAATCTCCCCACCTGCCTTTACAGTGGTTGCCTAATGGTAACCCTGGTTTGTGAGTATTAATATTTACTCTATCTAGTAACCATTTACCAGTACATATTACACTATTGGGGCTCTTGGTGTTCCTTGTTTTTATCTCGTTTGAAGACTCATGAAGGTCGGGACAGCCCGACAAGGCCCAATTCCAGAGTCAGTCCACCCGAAACCGACCTCATCGGAAGCAGAAGCCACCGAAACATGCCCAGCAGTACTACAAGTCTCAGTGTAACACCCATCAGGACTGTGAATGCCAGAGAAGAAGCCATCGACACCCTCCAGACAATACCCACCACCTTCCAGGGAGCGTCCGAAAACACCAAACCTGCCACAATACCTGCTTGAAGTGTCTCTTACAAAACAAAAGCCATTGTTGATCCTATCCAGGGTACCAAGCAAAATCTCTCCCGGAATCTCCCAAAACCCTTTGGAGCTCTGCAGAGATCCCAAGAGGCCAGAACGTTCACTAGGCTCGCATGGAGAACCGCCAAGAACCCCTATGGAACCTATGATTATTCTGGATTCAGAATTACCCGGACACCCATCAAGATCAGGACTTTCAGGGACCACTTCTGGGCATTCAAACAGGCAGACAATATCAGAGCATGTCTCCACCGAGGAAGCATCTGAGCATGCTGGTAACCGTGGCATACTTGGGCTTTCTGGGTCACAGAGCACATTGGGGTACACCAGTACCGGAGAAACCTCAGGACATGTCGGGGAACTGCCAACCTCAGAGTCCGACACGACAAGACCAAAACCAGGACCGGGCAAAAAATCATCATTATCCGGGGTACCAAGCAAAATCTCTCCCAGAATCTCCCAAAACCCTTTGGAGCTCTGCAGAGATCCCAAGAGGCCAGAACGTTCACTAGGCTCACATGGAGAACCGCCAAGAACCCCTATGGAACCTATGATTATTCTGGATTCAGAATTACCCGGACACCCATCAAGATCAGGACTTTCAGGGACCACTTCTGGGCATTCAAACAGGCAGGCAATATCAGAGCATGTCTCCACCGAGGAAGCATCTGAGCATGCTGGTAACCGTGGCATACTTGGGCTTTCTGGGTCACAGAGCACATTGGGGTACACCAGCACAGGAGAAACCTCAGGACATGTCGGGGAACTGCCAAACTCAGAGTCCGACACGACAAGACCAAAACCAGGACCGGGCAAAAAATCATCACGAGTAGAGGCCACAGGTACTGGTCTTTCAAAAGAAGACTCGGACTCAAATTCAGAAATCTCTGTGACTGTAATATCATCATTGACTACACATGAGTGAAGCTCCACCAGAGCTGCAAAGGTAGTCAGCACAACAGCAATGCCCACTGAAGTGGGCAAAACCTCAGACGGATCTGGGGGGCAGGAGGTATCTCCTAGAAGTTCTGCACCCTTTAGGAGGGACTTGGAAACCTCCAAAACATCAGCTAAGACCTCAGAAATGTCCTTTTCCAAGTTTTCTATGAAGGGTTCTGAACTATCCATGTTACAGGGCTGAACATTAAATACCTCCTGCAGGCGGGGCAGATGTCCCAGGAATGGTTCCACCATAAGCTGAGACTGAATTTCATCATCATGAGCGGGATGTACAGGAATATTTACTGGAACACACACTGACTCCCTAACTTCAATCTCACTGCACCCAGAATTCTGCATAGCAGTCAAACTAGCTTGCAACTCCAAAACTGCAGAAAAACAGGCGAGAATAGTAGCAATACCTAGACGAGCCTCTAGGGACACTGCAGGAGATATTGTACAAGGCAATATTGACTCATCCAGAGTACAGGGTGGAGAGTCAATACTTTCTTCAAAGCAAGAAAAGGACTCACAACTGTCAGTGCGATTGGACATCATATTGTTATTCGTGGTACAGGGCAGGCTCAGAGAAACCTTCTCTGGACACAACAAAGATGCTTCAGTGTCAGATTCGCAAAACCAAAGCGCTGTCCCACTCTTAGATTCGGCTAACAATGTCGAATCTGGGGAGACAGAGAGCAAACCTTGCGAATTCAAGATCGCTCTAGGTTGTGAAACTAACGCTTCCATAGCGCAAACCTCCGCGATCTGTGGAGCAGACTGTAAGGCGTTCAGGACAGACACACTGGAGCAACTGTCACCAGGCAACAGTCCCTTACAGGTGTGAACAGGGTGAGACAAAGACTCATTTGCAGAAGAAATAGCGACAACAACAGGAAAAACTTTATTAGACATATTAATTTTACTTTTGACGCTGCATAATTTAGGAATTTTCCCCATAGCAGGGTCATAGATGGAAGATCTTAAAGAGAACCTGTACTGAGTAAAATTATTTAAAATTAACACATGAGTTAACTTCAAATCAACATTACATTACTACTTTGCCATCAGTTCCTCTCAGAAGCTCACCATTTTCTTCTGACAATGATCCCTTCTAGTTCTGACAACATTTTGTCAGAACTGAAATATATCAGTTTGCTTTCAGTTATATATCAGTTGCTATCAGTTACAACTGAGAGAAGAACTGATGTGTCCATGTTTCCCTATGGCTCAAGTGGTCGATATTACCGTTTAACTGTGTGCTGACCAGGAAGCTGTTATGGGGTAATGGGCATTTTCAAAATGGAGGACGGAGAATTCCATTAATCACAGTGGACAAACAGGATGCAGGAGAGGAGAAAGAGATTGATGAGAAGACTATGCAGCAGGCAAGTATGACTTGTGTGTGGTTATTTTGACTTTTAATTTTCAGTACAGGTTTTCTTTAAAGATCTGTTTTTAGATGACAAGGGATCTCACATATCGTTGAGAAAACTGGCAAATTCATGTCGATCGCAATTTGCAGGAACATCCAAGAAACAGGCATTAAATCGCATAAATTCAAGCTGCACACAGTCAGGAGAGAATCTTCCAGGATTCGCACAGGAGTCAACCACAGTGGTACACCCATTCATTTTAGATCGCACAATGTCTAGACTCACATGCTTTACCTCAGAAAGGCAGGAACAACCATCCAATAGCAATGTCTCTTTATTGGAATCAATCGATTGGTGTGTGTGCAACTCATCCAAAATCATCTGCCACACACACATCACTAGATCCACAAAACACCTGTCACACTCATCAGAATCTATCAAAGTGTACACGGAGTTTATACTAGCGTTTAGCGTCTCTGCGCTTTCTGCGATATAGAAATGGCAAAACGCCTTCCAATTCATCTCGAATTCCTCAACCAAAGCTCCAATATCCCAGGGAGCAAATGGGGGCTCAAACAACCTGGTATCTAAGTAGCTCTCATAAGGGTTGGGGTCAGGTACATGCATAGTCTTTCTTACTCCTTTAATATAAAAAATAATTCTGCCTATTAAATGATCCACAAAAGTTCTTGATTGGGGTAATAAACCCTGAGACTGAGCAACATCATTGACAACATCTATAGGGAGTGTTTTATTCAGATGCTTGCGGTTTTTAGTTTTTTTCCTTTTTAGCAACTTTGCACATTTCAGACTTGACAGAAATAACCTCCTTATTTGTAGTTGCTATGGGCAACGAATTTTTTTGGCTGAGAAGCCGAATCAGCAGACTGGCCTGCAAGCACCAACTCATTAACATATGGTAAAGACTGAGAGGTGTTGCATAAACCAATCTGATCAGCCTTTTGCACAGCAGGGAAAAACTCATAGAAATAACATGGCATGGAAGTTCCAAGTTTACGAGAGAAAACATGAGCCAGAAACCTGCGAGGGTTATGTCTCAGATTCTTGTGTTTGGCATACTCATCAGCCCACACAAACAGATCCCCTTGGAAAAGATTGTAAGCAATCTGACCACTCCAAGTGGAAATATTAGTGGCCTGAAATTCAGGATTCGCCAAGAATCTGGAACATTCTGATATAAACTCATCTCTGGTTTCAGAGTCCAGTATCTTAAACCTCTTAAACATGCAGGACCCATCTTTGACCAAATCGTACAAATCGGAAATTCCCTCTACACTGGGAATTTCGGTTTGGCTGGTCATACAGTAACGATTGTGGAATTCTCTCCGAGATCAGCGCACAAGACGTACGCTGACACTGCGGAAATCCTCCACAAGCGTGTAATTTGAGGGAACCCAGCAAAAGGTGCAATGCACCTGTAGAGGGAAATTCCTGTCGGCACATGGAGCTGTGAAGTGCAGAGGAACAGATCCTCTGCCCTGCCACAGACGCCAGACAGGAATTGTACGAAGGGAAGAAACGCAGAGCAAGATAGCCCTTAAAGAGAGAGAGTAAAGCGACAGAGTGTATGTGTGTCCACCAATCTAGTCGCCACCCTGCGACGATGAACACACAACCATCAAGATCAGGTGAGAAGGCAATCGCAAGAAATGGCGATTGCTAACAGCGACACAAGACCGAATAAGCACAGATGAGGAATGTATGTATGTCCACCAATCTAGCCACCAACCTGCGATGGTGGACACACAACAGAGGAAACCAAGTGAGAACGCAATCGCAAGAGAAGCGTTTGCGAATGAGAATAAGCACAGGGACAGAATGTATGTATGTGCACCAATCTAGTCGCCAACCCGCGATGGTGCACACACAACAGCAGAAACAAAGTTGGAATGCAATCGCGAGACAGGCGATTGCCAGAGGTGACACCAGGCTTAAGCAAGACAGGGCACGAGAGTAGCAAAGGCACAGCAAATCCTACAATGAGAAGATAAGGAAAATAACAAACGCTAACTAAATGCGAACACCGCACTCATTCGCAACAGCGAACGCGTTTACAGCGCGGTCTCCGCACGAAAATCGCAACAGAGACAAGCACGCCACCCTCACTAGCCACAAGTAACACAAAACAGAGAACGCGAGCGCTTGCTTAACGGTTACCTCACCGAGCCTACAGCAAGCGTTCGTATCAGACAAGACAGACAGACGGACGGGAAGCAGGATAGGAAAGATCCACTGCTCTTTCCGCCAGAGCGAGTGCGATCCAGGTAAAGTAAAGTAACAGAGCTAGCAGGATCCACTGCTCTGCTCTTTCCGCCAGAGTGAGTGTGAACCAAGTATAGAAACAGGTAAAACAGAAGGGGCTATAAGTAGCAACCGCTGCCCTGGTTAGCACCCACAGACAGACAGAACGATTTCCTGACGACCACCGTTGGCGACAGGACAATCGCAACAGAGAGGCAATACAGACAAAACAGATAAGCACTAGAGAAGCTGCCTAGTGCAGTCCCCAGAATTACTCTAAGCTAACTATAACAACCCAACAAGGAAGACTGACACTCCAGGAGTGAGTTAACAAACCGTTATGACCAGCAAAGCCTTCTGGTCAGCAGAAGGCTTTTATACTGCCAGCCCTTAAAGGAGACAGCTGGGCAATTTGCATGTATGCAAATCCCTCAGCAAAGCAACTCTGAAAGTTACAAGATGAAGCCAGGTCTCTTTTCCAGAGACCTGCATCTCTCAGACATAAGGAATGGTCAAACAGCTGTCTGCCTGTGCAGCCAGCTGGGCGGATCATTACAGTATGTGCATCCAAATCAGGTGAACAGTGTAGGAATTACAACAGTTTGCATATGTGCCTCCAACTTGTTAAGGGACCAAAAGAAATGGAACAGAATAATAATCATGAATCAAACTTTTACTTTTTAATACTTGGTTGCAAATATTTTGATGTTAATTACAGCCTGAAGACTAGAACGCATAGACATCAAGCAGGAACTGAAGACAGTTTCAACAGAGGCCTGGCAGAGCTTCCCCAGGGATGAAACTCAGCGTCTGGTGATGTCTATGCATTCCAGAGTGGCTTGGCCAGTAGAGGTGGAATTTAGAAGGAAAAGCTTGACGGCAAAACAGGAAATGAGCTCGGAAAGAGATTGTTAGCATAAGAAGGAGTCTAATGTTAAGAGGACACATTGAGGTTAGGCATCAGGCAGGGGATAAGGTTGGTGGGATGGTTAAGATTAGGCATCAAGAAGAGGGCTTTAGCCAACATAGTGGTGGGTTTGGGGTTAGGAATAATGAAGGCATTTGTTAAGGGGAGCAGTTAAGATAAGGTGTTTGAAAAAAGACAAGAGACACTAATGGCTCTTACACACTGTTGGTTCATGTCACTGATGGGGATCGGGACCCAAGCCTAGTGGACGTATACAAAATAATATAAACACAAAGGCCCTTATTCAAGTCACTTCTCTCCAAAGTTTTAATTTTTAATTTTTCATCTTCTATTTCAAATAGCTTTTCAGCACTCTGTAACTAAAAAAAAGTGCTAAAAAGTAGGAGAAAAAATTATTCTGAGTATTTTCTTTGCTTACTAGTGGCTTAAGAGGCATCTTATTGATACTGTGCAAAAATATCACCTAAGAGAAAACTTTAGAGAAAAAGTGAATTGAATAGGAGCCAAAACCTTATAGAAACCGAAAACAAAATAATTGTGGGTCATATCCTGCTTATCAGGTAAATCAGTACACATTAAATAGTCTCTGAGTGTATTACACCTCTATACATTTTTCCAAATGTTTATTTTTGATATGGCCCTAGGGATACTTTGAAGAAGAAAAAACACAAAAGTAGACTAGACACATTCAAATTGAAAATATCTACATATCTCAGCAAATGGAAGGGGAAAATAGATTGCACAGTGTAACAATCCTAGACACAAACAAAAACTCTAGTACAGTTCTCCTAATGAGTTAAGGCAAATGGAGGCAAGGCAAGGCAAATGGATAGATAGATAGATAGATAGATAGATAGATAGATAGATAGATAGATAGATAGATAGATAGATAGATAGATTTGTGTACATGTAATAATCAATTCCATAGTTTAGTGATTATAACATTAAAATAAATAATGCATTTTGTTTCTCAACAGGTAAAATGTTGTAATGGCAAGTTGGTTAGTATAACATTTACAGGATAACAGAGGGATCATTTATATGATTTTTTTTATTGATGTTAGAGCTTTTGTTTGACAAAAAAAGTGTAATATATGGATCACTCATGTTGCAAAACATTACTACATGGAATTCTGACAAAAGTAGATTTTGCAAAGACTACATGTTAAAAAGGCATTGCCAATTTTGCTTATACAAATTTTTCATACAACTTTGGTCGTTCTCCTAACTCCCTTTTCTTCTTATAGTAATACAAATATTTTGTATCTGTTTTCCACTGCACACTTGAAACGTTTAGTGTTTTTAAAGCTACTAAATAAAAACAGATTCATAAATCAATTATATAAGTTACTATGAAATGTCCATAAGTCTGCAATATTTGGATCATATTTCTATGCCTGTAGCTTTGCAAGCAGAAGTAATAGTAAGCCAATGTATTTTCTAGCATTACTCAGATTAATATATATATATAAACAGATATGTGAGTTATACAGTATAGCAGACAAAATAATGGTTTGCTGCATTGCCCAAATAAATGAGTCACAATACACTTTAGTAGTAAATGTTTACTGACATATAATGCAAACATAAACCTGTTACATAATCAATCTAAACTCTTTTAAATACATGATTCTCGCTGTACATGTACAAGCTGGATGCATTGCTTTGATTGAACTTGGTTAAATACATTACAGAGGAAAAGAGCACTTATGTGCAATGAGTTGCAGCAATCAGATTTCACCTTTCTCCTGCTTAGAGCGATTATAACAATGAGAAATCATCTGTCATTGGTAGCTGGCACTCACTACATTCTTTGTGTTGTTTTTCAGTTATTGAAAAAGGTGTAGTACTTATGAAATCAAATTGGGAATACTTTTAACATTTATTTCATAATGGAGCTACTTAATATAATGGTGAATAATAATAATAATAATAATAATAATAATAATAATAATAATAATAATAATAATAATAATGTGAAATATTAGTTCTGACGGATGCACTTGATAATGAAATGTTTCAAAAACATGTGAACATCCAATGGACAGTTGAAAAAAATGGTACCAAGACTACATTCTGAAAAGAGGTGAGGGGCAGATAAGTCAAAAGATCTTTAACCTGAACACAGTCAAAGGAACACTCACCTGGGAAAACAGAGCAAGCCAAATCTATCTGGAAAAGTACAGAAAAAAAAAACAACAAACCCATGCAAAGCTGATAAGAACAAAGAAGATGTTAGAAGGTTGAAAGCATGCAAGGAACTGCAGCAGCCACCTGAGCCAGAGACAGAGAGTTTCAGATTAAGATTCTTGCATGTTGTGGGCTATTTACAGTTTAGAGGGTGAACACCAGGGAGTTTTACTAATCCTGTAGGTAACACTCAGTGACCTAAGAGGATTGGCCTTTCACACTAGCTGACTCAGAGCCAGCAGCATTCAACATTTCTATGGAAACCTGACCTAGCCAGAGGCAACAATAATGGAAAAGGGCACATTTCAATGACAAACAGTTCATTTAAAACTTGTTTCTTTACCACTGTAAAAAGAAAAATAGATAAAACAACATTAAACCGGGAAATAAAGTTACATAATTTATTTTTTTACTGGGGTCTACATTATCTCACATTAATGCTGAATATATACGGTCAGATATTTGAGATGGGCAATGTTTTGCTTTCATCTTGAGATAATTTGCTGTCACTACAGGTTTTATACCTTTTTTATTAACTTATGTTTGTGTCAGTTTTATGGCTATACATATGATATTGGCAGCGGCGTAGCAATAGGGGGTGCATCGGTTGCGACTGCATCAGTGCCCTTGGGCCAGAGGGGCCCTAAAGGGGCCCACCCTCAGCCTCGTATTAGCTCCTTATTGGTTTTGTGCTGATAATATTCACTTATGTAGATGCTTTGAATAGTAGTGATCATTAACAAACTGTTTCTCATCCCCTTCTTGTACCTCTGACACTATGGTTGTCCTTGGCGGGTCTAGATATGCTGTATCAAATGTTATATATAGAGTGCTTAGGGGGCCCCAATGTAAAACTTGCACAGGGGCCTACAGCTTCTTAGCTTAGCACTGAATTTGGCAGACAATTCTTAGCCATTATAGTGCCCTTTTCTGCTCAGTGGTCAAAGTATAACAGGCCTGGCACTGGCAAACTACCGATATTCAGAGTGGATATCGGTAGTTTGCCAGTGCCAGGCCTGTTATACTTTGACCACTGAGCAGAAAAAGGCACTATAATGGCTAAGAATTGTCTGCCAAAACAGTGCAATGTAGACAATACTATGCAGTTTCAGTGCCTCACGCAGAGCAGGATGATCCCCAAGGCAGAGCTAAGCAGTTGCCTAGGGCCTGGAGGGAGTCTAGGGGCCCAGTGGATGCTAGCTACCACCTTAAAAAGCCAGGTGATTAAGCCATCTTAATCATTTTCTGGCCTCACCTGCAGGAATACAGCAGAAACTAAGAAAGCTTACAGCACTGAATTAAAAAAAAAAATCAACAAAGCATTAAAAATCCCAGAACAACAAATCAATGCTGTTGCAAAAAAAAAAAAAATCCATTCCAGTGGATAAATGTGAGGCAGCCAGTGGTCCTTCTACAGGTGGGCATTTTTTTCAGTCTTTGTTAGGATAGAAGGATAATATAATTCAGGAAACATCAAATTCAAACAAGTTGATCACTCCTGGTTCACACTCAATCTTGTTTCAGGAGAGTGCACTAGCCAGTGCAATCCCTCAAGCAGGTTCACCACTCCTGCTCCACACAGTGACATACTAAAGTTCACAGAAGGATGCACTCCACGGGCTTGAACATAGGGTAAGTTTATTGCGATGCCAATACACTACATGTTACGGGCTCCGCCACACCAGATGAAGCCACTTCTGCACCACAACGCAAAACCTCACTCCCCATCGCCCAGGATATGGGAGCATCGCTCAGGATTTCGCCTGAGTAATGCTTCCTACCGATCGGCCATCGCAAAAGTGAAACCGGCAATAGGATTTGCCAGTAATCCTTGTACAGTGGCAAGGTAATAACTAGCTCGCATTTGCAAGCTACTTATCACCTGGAATAGGATAAGGCCTACTATACCTTTTTTTAATGGAACGACTGATACAAAGACAGGTCCCTCTTTCTAAAGCAATTGAATACTGGGATATCTTTCCAATTCTGACTGTCACCAGACTCATATTAGTAGAAAGGCCTATTAAAGTCCACATCAAATTTTAGACTGACACATCTCCAATCTGACACGGAGTATTTGAGCAGATGCATAGGAGATTGCAAGACATGGCAGATGTGGCACACAGGAGAACTCACCCAGCATATAAAACTACAGGATTCTCCTGTCCCAGTTGTCTACATTTTAAATCCAGACTACAATGTTTTCATCTTCATAGGCCCAATTCACACTTGCGTTCAAATGGCAAACGGATCCGTGAAAATGAATCTGATCACCGGTCGATCGGATCAGTTTTCACTCCGTTGCCACTCCGTTACCATTCCCCCCTGTTCTATTTCCCCATATCCCCCCAGACCACCGCCCCCAAAGTGTATTTTTTCTATTTAGAATGGTCCATTTCTTCACTAGTGTGAAGAAACGTTCTGTTTTCTCATTGCCCCCAATGCAGCGCTTCAGCTTCCGTTTCTGTTCCACTGGGCTCAGCAGTCCGGAAAAGTTGGTGCAGCAGGAAACTTGCAGTCCGTTCAGTGGATCATGCGGAACAGATCCATTTGAATGGATGGATGTGCATGGATATACCTTCAAAATCTTCAATGAGACATAACGGAAAAAAAAAAAAAGAGAGAGAGAACCCACACACATTTTAGTAGAGTAGGAAGAGCTTCTGTGACATTTTTATCACTGCCGACTCTGAGATGATTTTAGAAAGACTGAGAAGAAGTTAATTTAAAAAGTGCCAGTCAGGACAAACATAACAATAAATACATAACAGAAAATGTAACTCTTACCCACTCTATCAAGAACAAAAAAAATAATAATTGTGTCTGGAATTACACTTCAAGACCAGGTGTTAAAAAGTACTTGAAGTAAAAAAAAAGAGAGAGCATTTGATTACTGTCTGTCTTAATGATACAGGAGAGGGGGTTTTAGGGTTAAAGGGACCCTAAAAAGTAGATAGAAATGAAATCGGTACTTACCTTGGGCTTCCTTTAGCCCACCGTAGGCCACAAGGTACCCCCAGCGTCCTCTTGGCTCCTCTCCCAGTACTGCTGGTGTCTTCATTAACGGTGACACCCGGGCCAAGTGTCGGCTCAACACTTCCTGAGCGGTGACGCTCCGCATCATCATGGTGGCCGATACGCGTCATCACGGTGGCCAGTGTGACAGTCCTGCGCATGGGCAGTTTTCTAACTCTGAACCACGCATGTGCAGGACTGTCACGCCAGCGTGATGACGCCGGGTGTCACCATTCAGGAAGGGTTGGGCCGACATTCGGCCTGGGTGTCGCCGGTAATGAAGATGCCAGCAAGACCAGAAGAGGAGCTAGGAGGATGCCAGGGGACCTTGCAGCCTATGGTGGGCTGGAGGATACCCCAGATAAGTACCGATTTCATAAATCACTAGAAAAGGAGCCAATCTAAGTCAAAAAAGTGTATATAAAGTACCCACTATTTACACATGATAATGCAAAAATGTGAAACAATTTTATTGTTTTAGTACCAATTTAATTTCTATCTTACCTGATCTGGGGTAATTCATCCAGGAAGGTGATCGTTCCTGCCCCCCCCCCCCCCCCCCCCCTCGGCATTGTGGTCATAGTTGGTTTTTTTTTTTCCAATCTCTACCAGGGCTAAAGTTGACTAAAAAGAATAAGATGTAAATAAGCTAATTCACTAAAGAAGAAGTACAGTGAATTAAAAAGTGGGCAAACGCTAAAGCCATGACTATGCCGATTGTATTCTGAGATTCCAATGCAAGTACTGTATACTGAACTGTAATAGCATCCTACATAAATAATAGATATATGCAGTGGGACACGTGTGTGGACCAAGAAAAGCCTAGAGACTGGGCAAACCTGAAATCACACACAAAGCCTGAGACTCAAAACATCATAGAGTGCAGCTAAAATCAAGGGGGTACTCCCAGCAGAATACTCTTTGCTGCAGCACTCAATATGTCATACAAAACTGAGCAATGTCAGATCACTTAATCTAGCTAATACCTAGTATGTGAAGAGCCTAAGAGGCAGGGCAATCAAATGCACTGATTGGTGCCAAACAGGGGCGTAGGAATAGGGGGTGCAGAGGTTGCGACCGCATCGGGGCCCTTGGGTCAGAGGTAGTGTTGGGCGAACAGTGTTCGCCACTGTTCGAGTTCTGCAGAACATCACCCTGTTCGGGTGATGTTCGAGTTCGGCCGAACACCTGATGGTGTTCGGCCAAACCGTTCGGCCACATGGCCGAACTAAGAGCGCATAGCCGAACGTTCCCCGAACGTTCGGCTAGCGCTGTGATTGGCCGAATGGGTCACGTGGTTCGGACCCGAACGCGCTCTGATTGGCCGAACTGTCACGTGGTTCGGGTAAATAAATACCCGAACCACGTCATATCTCCGCCATTTGTCTGTGGGTTTAGCTTTGGGTAGGCAGGCAGGGTAGTTCGCGCTCCAGCCACGCTAGCCAGGGTCCCCCCAGTCATTGTGTCGCTGCTGGGAATAGTAGTACACCTCTCGCTCAGCCACACTATATAGCATTCTGTTTACTGCCACTCTGTGTACCTCGCTCAGCCACACTATATAGCATTCTGTTCACTGCCACTCTGTGTCTGCTGGGAATAGTAGTACACCGCTCGCTCAGCCACACTATATAGCATTCTGTTTACTGCCACTCTGTGTACCTCGCTCAGCCACACTATATAGCATTCTGTTTACTGCCACTCTGTGTCTGCTGGGAATAGTAGTACACCGCTCACCCGCCACTGTATAGCATTGTGCTCTGTGTCGCTGCTGGGAATAGTGGTACACCGCTCACCCGCCACTGTATAGCATTGTGCTCTGTGTTGCTGCTGGGAATAGTGGTACACCGCTCAGCCACACTATATAGCATTCTGTTTACTGTTCTGTGTCTGCTGGGAATAGTAGTACACCGCTCGCTCAGCCACACTATATAGCATTCTGTTTACTGCCACTCTGTGTACCTCGCTCAGCCACACTATATAGCATTCTGTTTACTGCCACTCTGTGTCTGCTGGGAATAGTAGTACACTGCTCGCTCAGCCACACTATATAGCATTCTGTTTACTGCCACTCTGTGTACCTCGCTCAGCCACACTATTTAGCATTCTGTTTACTGCCACTCTGTGTCTGCTGGGAATAGTAGTAAACCGCTCGCTCAGCCACACTATATAGCATTGTGTTTACTGCCACTCTGTGTACCTCGCTCAGCCACACTATATAGCATTCTGTTTACTGCCACTCTGTGTCTGCTGGGAATAGTAGTACACCGCTCGCTCAGCCACACTATATAGCATTGTGTTTACTGCCACTCTGTGTACCTCGCTCAGCCACACTATATAGCATTCTGTTTACTGCCACTCTGTGTACCTCGCTCAGCCACACTATATAGCATTCTGTTTACTGCCACTCTGTGTCTGCTGGGAACAGTAGTACACCGCTCGCTCAGCCACACTATATAGCATTCTGTTTACTGCCACTCTGTGTACCTCGCTCAGCCACAGTATATAGCATTGTGTTTACTGCCACTTTGTGTCTGCTGGGAATAGTAGTACACCGCTCGCTCAGCCACACTATATAGCATTGTGTTTACTGCCACTCTGTGTACCTCGCTCAGCCACACTATATAGCATTGTGTTTACTGCCACTCTGTGTCTGCTGGGAATAGTAGTACACCGCTCGCTCAGCCACACTATATAGCATTGTGTTTACTGCCACTCTGTGTACCTTGCTCAGCCACACTATATATCATTGTGTTTACTGCCACTCTGTGTCTGCTGGGAACAGTAGTACACCGCTCACCCGCCACTGTATAGCATTGTGCTCTGTGTCGCTGCTGGGAATAGTGGTACACCGCTCACCCGCCACTGTATAGCATTGTGCTCTGTGTCGTTGCTGGGAATAGTGGTACACCGCTCACCCACCACTGTATAGCATTTCTGTACTGCCACTGTACTGCTGCCAGTCAGCGTGTACTTTAAAGGGAAGGTCCAAGCAACAAAAAAAAAATGAGTTTCACTTACCTGGGGCTTCTACCAGCCCCATGTAGCCATCCTGTGCCCTCGTAGTCACTCACTGCTGCTCCAGTCCCCCGCTGGCAGCTTTCTGACCTCGGAGGTCAGGGCCACATTGCATAAATTTTTACGCATTCCAGCTAGTGCAGGAACAAAAATGTATGCGTTGCACCACTAACGCGTAAAAATGTATATGTTAATGTTCCTGCACTAGCGGGAATGCGTAAAAATGTACGCAATGCGGCCCTGACCTCCGAGGTCAGAAAGCTGCCAGCGGGGGACTGGAGCAGCAGTGAGTGACTATGAGGGCACAGGATGGCTACATGGGGCTGGTAGAAGCCCCAGGTAAGTGAACTCATTTTTTTTTTTTGCTTGGACCTTCCCTTTAAGGATAAGTGAAATGAGGAAGAAATCCGGTGAAAGAGGGAGGGGCAAGGGAAGAGGTGTTTCCCCTGACGGTTCACGTACAGGCCACAGGGGAGCACCCAAGAAAACCCACTCAATACCGCCCATGTTGTCCAGGACAACAACCCTCACAAATCCAAAAGAACAGGACCAGATAATTACTTGGATGACCTCTCAAGTGTCCAGCAGTGGGTTAAGCAGCACCAGCACATCACGCACGAGGTTCGAGTCCTCAGCCAGTTACAAGGAGCCAGTGGGCACAAAGCTGACACAACCGGCAGCGACACCACGCACACAACTGCCAGATAACCAGTCCGATGAATTACCTCAGGACACAATGGGGTATTCGCAGGAGCTATTCCCAGCCCAACAAACTTCCACCTTTCAAAGGTCAATGGAGGAACAGCCAGAAATGTTGTGCCCGGATTCACAACCATTAACTGTGGGAAATGCACCGCGCACTGAAATAGAAGGCGAGTCCGAGGAGGACTCGGAAACCCAAATCCCAGAGCAAGTTGGGCAGGAGGGGTTGCAATTGCAGGAGGTCGGCCGACAAGATCTGGAAGACGACGTTGGAGTGAGCTGCGCAGAGGTTGTTCTGGGGAGCTCTACTCCACGGCGGCGGCCCCCCACAATGACATATGACGAGTTTCAGGAGATGGAAGAGGAGGGTATGGACAATGTGGACAGAGACCCAGATTTTGTTTGTGAACGAGAACATCGCCGTCGTAGCAGCAGCACAGATGAGTCTGTTGAAGAACCCACTGCTGCACGAGTTCGCCTTGTGCCACAAGGTAGGCGGCGCGCAATTTCAGGCACCACAAGCGTGGAAGTTCAAGTGAGAGGCAAAAGAGCCGCAAACAGAAATCGCCAGCAAGGCAGGTGCTCCAAAGTCTGGGCTTTCTTTGAAGACTGCACTGAGGATGGTACTATGGAGATTTGCAAGGTGTGCAAGAGCAGGGGGAAAAGTATTAACAACCTCTCCACCACCAGCATGAGCCGCCACATGCTATCCAAACATCCCACTCTGTGGGCAAATGTGGCAGGACAGGGTACCAGCAACACTGCCTCCCTTGGGGTCACCAGACTCACCACCAGACCCGCCTCAGCAGCAGCAGTAGCCCAGCCATTGCGTGGTTCACAACATTCACAAACATCAGACGCTGACACTGTCACTTTCCGGAGTAGTGCTCTTGAGGTCTCCCAGTGTTCATCAAACACAACAACCAACAGCCCTTCAGTGTGCAGCCCTACGATTCAGTTGTCTGTCTCGGAGATGTTTGATCGCAAGAGAAAATTGCCAGCAAATAACCCCCGGGCCGTGGCAGTAACAGCCAGCATAGCCAAGCTTCTGGCCTGCAAAATGCTGCCATATCGAGTGGTGGAGACAAACAGCTTCAAGGGCATGATGTCAGTGGCCATCCCACGTTACGTGGTTCCCAGCCGCTACCACTTTGCGCGCTCTGCAGTGCCTGAGTTGCATGAGCACGTGGTCAGCAAAATAACCCGAAGCTTGAAGAATGCCGTTGCCTGCAAGGTTCACCTCACCACTGACACCTGGACGAGTGAGTTCGGCCAGCTTCGATACATCTCCCTTACCGCGCAACGGGTGAACCTTGTGGAGCCTGGCAGCGATTCCTCACCTGCTACGGCGCGGGTGTTGCCCACGCCGCAAACAGCTGCACCGCCGTCCCTCCCACTGGATAACAACAGCAGCACCTACCTCTCTGACTCCTTCTCCTCCAACGCATCTCAAAGCTGTACCTCATCCGGAAACGCTAACCCAGCAGCAGTAGGATCGTGGAAGCAGTGCAGCACAGCTGTTGGCATGCGTCAGCAAGCGTTGCTGAAGCTGATCTGCCTTGGGGATAAGCAGCACACAGGGGAGGAAATTTGGAGGGGAATAAAGGAACAGACGGATTTGTGGCTGGCACCGCTGGACCTGGAACCGGGCATGGTTGTGTGTGATAATGGGAGTAATCTCATTCGCGCTTTAAGGTTGGCTAAGCTGACACACATCCCTTGCCTGGCGCACGTGATGAACCTAGTAGTTCAGCGGTTCCTGAGGACATACCCAGGCGTGGCCGATCTTCTGTTGAAGGTGCGACGAGTGGCCAAACATTGCAGAAATTCCAGTACTGCTTCGGGGGCACTCGCCAAGATGCAGGAGCGCTTCAATCTCCCCCACCATAGCTTGCTGTGTGATGTCCCTACGCGCTGGAATTCTACGCTGCACATGCTAGCCCGCTTTTGCGAGCAGAAGAGTGCAGTGGTCCAGTACATGACGGCGCAGTACCGAGGCGCATCCGGACAGCTGCCAAGCTTCTGTGGATCCGATTGGGCCAACATGTTGGACCTCTGCCAAGTCCTCCAAAATTTTGAGCAATCCACGTTGCTTGTGAGCAGTGACAACTCTTCAGTCAGCATTACCATACCACTGCTGTGTTTAATGAAGAGGTCAATGTTGAAAATCAAGGAAACAGCTGTCATGATGCAACTGGGGGAATCTGAAGGAGAAAACGATCAGCGTGATGGTACCAATATCAGGCCATCCGCATCAGGAAACGCTGGCCCCAGCAGCTATGACGAAGAGAAGGAGGAGGAACAGCTGGAGTTGGAGCAGGAATTTCCTGCCACCACTGACGAGGGCTAGAGCGGTGCACGTTGGACTTCCACAATTCAGCGCGAATGGTCAGCAGAAGCAGACCAGGAAGAAGGTGACGACTATGATGCATCACAACAACTATCACAACGCTCACAAGAGGATGATGAGGATTCTGGCAGGACTCTGGCACACATGGCTCAATTCATGCTAGACTGCATTGAACGCGACCCACGCATTGTGCGCATTCTGGACAACACCAATTACTGGGTTTATACCCTTCTGGATCCACGGTACAAACACAATGTTCCAAAACTGCTTGAAGAAAGAGTCAGACAGGTCAAAATGGAAGAATACCAGCAGGCCCTTGTGGAGACTTTAGAGAGGAGATTGACATCCTCCCCCTCCTCTAGCCAGTTGTACGCCGACAGACTGACTTCCGCAAACCCAGGACGACCAGGAGGGCAGCAAACAACACAAGCCGCAGCTAGTGCCCAAAAGGGAATGGTATCGGCAGTGTCCTTGGAGTGGGAAAATTTTATGACACCCATGCAGCAGCAGCCCACAGAACAGCAAGCGTGCAGATCCACCTCCAACACCGTTCGCCTGGAGAAGATGGTCAAGGACTACATGTCAGATGGCGTAGCTGTGTTGAACAATCCATCTGCACCCTTCAACTATTGGGTATCGAAGCTAGACACCTGGCACGAACTGGCAATGTACGCAATAGAGGTGCTGGCTTGCCCGGCAGCCAGCGTTATGTCGGAACGCTGTTTCAGTGCTGCCGGAGGCATCATCACAGATCGGCGTATCTGCCTCTCCACAGAAAATGCAGACCGTCTGACTCAAATTAAAATGAATCAATCCTGGATTGGAAACGACTATGCAACACTCCTGGACCCCAACCAAGTAACATGAACAATGACCATCTGTGATGGGTTAGCGTTTCCGGTCCCTGTTTATTGAACCTCTCATCTTTATTACATTTATGACTGCATGGCGGCAAAAAGCATTGCTATATCCGCACGCTATTTGTCCTCATGCAAGGCCTGGGATGCTGTGTCTCAAAAAGCGTGGCCTTCTCCTCCTGCGCCTCCTACTGTTCCATCACGTGTGCTGCTGCTGCTGGGTTAGTGTTTCCGGTCCCTGTTTATTGAACCTCTCATCTTTATTACATTTATGACTGCATGGCGGCAAAAAGCATTGCTATATCCGCACGCTATTTGTCCTTATGCAAGGCCTGGGATGCTGTGTCTCAAAAAGCGTGGCCTTCTCCTCCTGCGCCTCCTCCTGTTCCATCACGTGTGCTGCTGCTGCTGCTGGGTTAGCGTTTCTGGTCCCTGTTTATTGAACCTCTCATCTTTATTACATTTATGACTGCATGGCGGAAAAAAGCATTGCTATATCCGCACGCTATTTGTCCTCATGCAAGGCCTGGGATGTTGTGTCTCAAAAAGCGTGGCCTTCTCCTCCTGCGGCTCCTCCTGTTCCCTCACGTGTGCTGCTGCTGTTGCTGGGTTAGCGTTTCCGGTCCCTGTTTATTGAACCTCTCATCTTTATTACATTTATGACTGCATGGCGGCAAAAAGCATTGCTATATCCGCACGCTATTTGTCCTCATGCAAGGCCTGGGATGCTGTGTCTCAAAAAGCGTGGCCTTCTCCTCCTGCGCCTCCTCCTGTTCCCTCACGTGTGCTGCTGCTGCTGCTGCTGGGTTAGCGTTTCCGCTCCCTGTTTATTGAACCTCTCATCTTTATTACATTTATGACTGCATGGCGGCAAAAAGCATTGCTATATCCGCACGCTATTTGTCCTCATGCAAGGCCTGGGATGCTGTGTCTCAAAAAGCGTGGCCTTCTCCTCCTGCGCCTCCTCCTGTTCCATCACGTGTGCTGCTGCTGCTGCTGCTGGGTTAGCGTTTCCGGTCCCTGTTTATTGAACCTCTCATCTTTATTACATTTATGACTGCATGGCGGCAAAAAGCATTGCTATCCGCACGCTTCTTGTCCTCATGCAAGGCCTGGGTTGTGTCTCAAAGCGTGGCCTTCTCCTCCTGCGCCGCCCTCCTCCTGTTCCATCACGTGTGCTGCTGCTGGGTTAGCATTACCGGTCCCTTTTCCTGGAACCTCTTCTCTGTATTACATTTATGACTGCATGGCGACAAAAAGCATGTTACCTGTGCAAAGAAACATGACATTTTCCGCATTTAAAAGACAGTTTTTCCTTTGAAACTTTACAATCAATTTTCTCAAAAACTATAAGCTCTTTTTCAAATATTTTTTTCCTCTTGTACCCACTCCCAAGGTGCACATACCCTGCAAATTTGGGGTATGTAGCATGTAAGGAAGCTTTACAAAGCATGAAAGTTCGGGTCCCCATTGACTTCCATTATGTTCGGAATTCGGCGCGAACACCCGAACATCGAGGCGATGTTCGGCGAACGTTCGCGAACCCGAACATCTAGGTGTTCGCCCAACACTAGTCAGAGGGTCCCCGAAGGGCCCTCCCTCAACTTCAGTATTAGCTCTCTGTTGGTCCTGTGCTCATAATAATCACTTCTATCGATACTTTAAATAGTGGTAATCATTGACAAACTGTTCCCCATCCCCTTCTTGCACCTGTGACACTGTAGATGCCATTGGCAGGTTTTGGTGCACCGTATCAATTGTTCTGAATAGAATGCATGGGGGGCCCCAATGTAAAACTTGCATCGGGGCCCACAGCTCCTTAGCTACGTCACTGGTGCCAAACCCTAACGAATACTGACATTTCATCATCTTTATTTCAGCTTCAGTGCCAACACCTAATTAATTGTCCTTCACCAATAATCATCTTGGGCTGATCATCACTGCTCAGCTAATCTAGACTCCTACCACTAGCAGTACAGTGGTTGATTGGGTTGAGAGGACAGTGGCAAAATGTAATGTATCAGTCTTTTTTTTTTCTTCTTTCATGCTTTGCTTCATTCTCCTTCAGTAAGTTGTGGGAAAATTAAAACTGCTTCCCTGCATAGCCAATACAGTACCATTCTCACTGCAGAAGGATCAGGAACAATAAGAAGACCTGAACAGAGGTCCACTGAATGTTTCAATAATTTCAAGAGCATTACTATAAAGGATGACACATCCAACAATTCAAGAAACTATCTAGCATAATAATTTAAGTATATGATCACTCAGCTAGTCAAGCTGTTTTGCATACCTTAATTGTCACTATTCTGGTAGCTTGAAATTGTTCCATACAGTAATCATTAATACAACTGTACTGCCATTTCATTTATTCTGACCAAATTTAACTTGGCCAGACAGTATTCACATTATGGAACTCCAAGAGAAGAGACCCAGCACCGTCTTCAAGTGTATTATAAGCTCTTATATTTATTCAAGGCATCAAAAAGACAAAAAGGGCAAGTCTGTGCGACGTTTCGAGAGGCGACTCCTCTCTTTCTCAAGCTGACAAGCCCTCTGAATACATAAGACACAATCAGCCTTAAATAGTCCTTGCTCCACTAGGGAGCCAATCAAAATGGTCTGGACGCCCTGTCATCAACCAATTAGGTTAAGTTCCTGCTTGCAGGCCCTCCCATCTGGTGGAGGACCTGATGGGGAACTACATCTATTTATACACTCCAATCATTTTAAAATGGCCGCTAGAGGGCCGACCAATGGGGGTAGAGCATGTTCTAAATGGAAAAAACGTCATTCAACCGTCATGCGGAAATCCGCATTGAAAATCCGCATGTGGTTGCGTTCAATGCGTATGCGTAAAAACGTACGCGTAAAAACCATATTCCAATACTATGACCACGCGGAAATCCGCATTGGATATCCGCATATGGTTAAAATTAATGCGTATGCGTAAAAACGTACGCGTAAACACCCGGAAGCAAAAAATCGTCTAAACCATAGACGTTTCAATCCAATCGCCTATACCGGTTACGCATAAAATTGATCTTTACCGATTGAAAAATGTACATGCTCCTAACCCTAATAGGAATGAGTGTCAACAATATATAATATATAATAAGAGAAATCTGAAAAAAATATAAAAAGGAAAAAATGACAAAACTCACGCTAGGTGTCTGGCGGCCACCCACAGCGGCGGCCAGACACCGAACGTCACAATAAAAATATAAACCACATCCCACCCTCCCAGACTGGCGTCCGTCTTAATCGCGGCGGCCAGTCTGGGCTAGCGAGAACAAAATTACCAATTCTGTCCCGACTGGCATCCATCCCTGGCGGCCACTCGGGAAAGAAACAGGCAAAAAATCAAAAAATATATGCTTTGAAGGCCAGCCCGGACTGGCGGCCACATATCAGCGGCGGCCAGTCCAGGAGAGCCAACAAATCAACATAGTCAATAAATATATTTTTTTCAAAACAAATAATAAGTTATGCTATAAACTCCTCTCCCCCCCGACCGGCGGCCACCAATTGTGGCCGCAGGTCGGGAAGGATCGGGAAAAAAAGAAAACAGAACCAACCCAAAAAGAAGACTCCAGGCGTCCAGACCAAACAATAAACAACAAGACATCTATCTATAAACACATGGACCCAACTCGCACTCCCGGTTAAGACCCCCTGGACCAAGGGCATCCAGCTTCCTAATCCAAAACAACTCCCGTCTCAATAATAATTTGACCCTATCACCCCCCCCCCTGCTCCTCTTCACATTTTTACTATGATAAAAGTAAAGCAGAATGGGGTAGCTAGGTAAAAGCCCACCAAAGGAGTACTTAATTCTCTTAGTCACAGACACAGCTAAGCTAATACTCCCTCTGTGCCAGTTTGGCCAAGCAACTGTGATTGTACAAATCAGTTCCTGAATCAGAAATGTCCTGCTGGACTGCTCAGCATGAACGTGGAATTGGCTTTACTTATAGCTGATGGGCCAGCTTAAAGCCAAGCTATGATGTTTTAAACATTTTTAAATACACACTTGAAGGACATCAAATAATCTCATCAATGTCTGTTGTTAATATTTAGTAACATTTTGTTTCTGTGTTTAATTTATTGATGTAAATGGACGCACTGGCCATTTATATTTTGTGCTTACATATGCAGCCATTACTCCTCTTAGTTAATTTCAAGGATACCTAAACTGATATGTGACATAATAAGATAAACATGAGTATGTACAGCGGTGTTCCTGCATAGAACTAGGCTGTGTTCCTTTTTCCTTTTCTCACCATGAGGGTCAAGAATTCAGGTATTTAAATAACACTTTCTGTCCAGTCAGACCTAGTCAGACTATAGTGTGACTCACACTGATAAATAATATAGTAGCAATTTGTAACTATAGGGGAACTGGGTGATTATTTTGGGCATGGTGCTCAGCAATAAGATAGCCGAGGATGCCGGGTGGTCATTTTTGCCGTGGTGCACAGAGCAATGGGGAGAGCGGCAGTGATGGTGCATAGATCGGTAATGAGTTCAATTACACTGTAGCTGAACTAAGATAATAGCAGATCTAGTCATTTAATATGAGGAGATAGGAACAGGGTTCGGCTATAAAATAGCCAAGCATTGAGGGTTAGAAGGTTTAGTGTTAGGTATGGAGAGGGGAAGGTTAGTGTGAGGATGGGAAATGGAAGTTTGTAGAGATTTTACCGATATACCAATTATTAGTTATATCCTGCGCAAAACGTCCTAGTGTCAACTATAAATGTACGATATTTATTCATTCTGTTTATAGTTTTTAAAATCAAAAGTATAACACATAAGTTGTTTCATATACAAAATATCTTTACAAAATACAATATATCTTAAACAAAATAAACTATTTATGAAAAAAATAGAAATACATACTTTTGCTTCTATAAGAAAAGGATGTTTTCAAAAATTAAACGTAAGAGTGAAGTGTTATGTACAGAGTGATACATAGTTTTGCTCAGGTTTTCCTGGAACAAGGCATGTTCTGCAAAATTGTTTTTAAAGTCCACCTGAAGTGAAAATTAAAAAAGTAAATTCGGCACATAATGTGTTAATATACTTGCGCATGAAAGTCTTCATGCTGCTCGTTGTCTTCTCTCCCATTTCCCGTTTCTGGCCTTTTTAATATTCCAACTGTCCTCTCGGTCGAATCCTCTCTAGGAAATGCCCAGGGCTGTGCATGAGCAGTTCTGAACTGGGCAGTTGCAAGTTCTGAATCATGCATGCCCAATAAAAGGAAGCGCTCATGCGCAAAAGAAAGAAAATGTGCAAAATCCCTTTCTTTCACTGGGCATTCGCAGTTTGGAACTCGCTCATGCCGAGTTCAGAATAGCTTTGTTAACCGCCTGGTGAACTTCCAGGACACTGGTGGAGGAAATGTTTATCAAATGAGGAATAGGAAGGATGCCAAAGACAATGCACAGGCAGAAAACATTCAAGTGTCAGTACTCTGGCTCCCAAAGGTTTTACTTTATGGTTTTAGCACACTGCAGGGGGTGCCTTCATTCAGTGGCTGCTGAATATGAACACTGTTGGAGTTAATAGGGAAAGTTTCTGATGTTTTATTTGAATCTTTAGAAAGCAACTACAGCAGCTAGATGCTAGTGTTGGGCGAACATCTAGATGTTCGGGTTCGGGCCGAACAGGCCGAACATGGCCGCGATGTTCGGGTGTTCGACCCGAACTCCGAACATAATGGAAGTCAATGGGGACCCGAACTTTTGTGGTTTGTAAAGCCTCCTTACATGCTACATACCCCAAATTTACAGGGTATGTGCACCTTGGGAGTGGGTACAAGAGGAAAAAAAAAATTAGCAAAAAGAGCTTATAGTTTTTGAGAAAATCGATTTTAAAGTTTCAAAGGGAAAACTGTCTTTTAAATGCGGGAAATGTCTGTTTTCTTTGCACAGGTAACATGTTTTTTGTCGGCATGCAGTCATAAATGTAATACATATAAGAGGTTCCAGGAAAAGGGACCGGTAACGCTAACCCAGCAGCAGCACACGTGATGGAACAGGAGGAGGCGCAGGAGGAGAAGGCCACGCTTTGTGAGACACAACAACCCCGGCCTTGCATGAGGGCAAGAAGCGTGCGGATAGCATGCTTTGTACCGCCATGCAGTCATAAATGTAATAAAGATAAGAGGTTCCATAAACAAGGACCGGCAACGCTAACCCAGCAGCAGCAGCAGCAGCAGACGTGATGGAACAGGAGGAGGCGCAGGAGGAGAAGGCCACGCTTTGTGAGACACAACAACCCAGGCCTTGCATGAGGACAAAAAGCGTGCGGATAGCATGCTTTTTACCGCCATGCAGTCATAAATGTAATAAAGATAAGTGGTTCAATAAACAGGGACCACGCGGCAACACTAACCCAGCAGCAGCAGACGTGATGGAACAGGAGGAGGCGCAGGAGGAGAAGGCCACGCTTTGTGAGACACAACAACCCAGGCCTTGCATGAGGGCAAGAAGCGTGCGGATAGCATGCTTTGTACCGCCATGCAGTCATAAATGTAATAAAGATAAGTGGTTCAATAAACAGGGACCACGCGGCAACGCTAACCCAGCAGCAGCAGACGTGATGGAACAGGAGGAGGCGCAGGAGGAGAAGGCCACGCTTTGTGAGACACAACAACCCAGGCCTTGCATGAGGGCAAGAAGCGTGCGGATAGCATGCTTTGTACCGCCATGCAGTCATAAATGTAATAAAGATAAGTGGTTCAATAAACAGGGACCACGCGGCAACGCTAACCCAGCAGCAGCAGACGTGATGGAACAGGAGGAGGCGCAGGAGGAGAAGGCCACGCTTTGTGAGACACAACAACCCAGGCCTTGCATGAGGGCAAGAAGCGTGCGGATAGCATGCTTTGTACCGCCATGCAGTCATAAATGTAATAAAGATAAGTGGTTCAATAAACAGGGACCATGCGGCAACGCTAACCCAGCAGCAGCAGACGTGATGGAACAGGAGGAGGCGCAGGAGGAGAAGGCCACGCTTTGTGAGACACAACAACCCAGGCCTTGCATGAGGGCAAGAAGCGTGCGGATAGCATGCTTTGTACCGCCATGCAGTCATAAATGTAATAAAGATAAGTGGTTCAATAAACAGGGACCACGCGGCAACGCTAACCCAGCAGCAGCAGACGTGATGGAACAGGAGGAGGCGCAGGAGGAGAAGGCCACGCTTTGTGAGACACAACAACCCAGGCCTTGCATGAGGGCAAGAAGCGTGCGGATAGCATGCTTTGTACCGCCATGCAGTCATAAATGTAATAAAGATAAGTGGTTCAATAAACAGGGACCACGCGGCAACGCTAACCCAGCAGCAGCAGACGTGATGGAACAGGAGCAGGCGCAGGAGGAGAAGGCCACGGTTTTTGAGACACAACAACCCAGGCCTTGCATGAGGACAAGAAGCGTGCGGATATAGCAGCAATGCTTTTTGCCGCCATGCAGTCATAAATGTAATACAGATGAGAGGTTCAATAAACAGGGACCGGAAACGCTACACCATCCCAGATGTTCATTGGTCATGTTACTTGGTTGGGGTCCTGGAGTGTTGCGTAGTCATTTCCAATCCAGGATTGATTCATTTTAATTTGAGTCAGACGGTCTGCATTTTCTGTAGAGAGGCGGATACGCCGATCTGTGACGATGCCTCCGGCAGCACTGAAACAGCGTTCCGACATAACGCTGGCTGCCGGGCAAGCCAGCACCTCTATTGCGTACATTGCCAGTTCGTGCCAGGTGTCTAGCTTCGATACCCAATAGTTGAAGGGTGCAGATGGATTGTTCGACACAGCTACGTCATCTGACATGTAGTCCTTGACCATCTTCTCCAGGCGATCGGTGTTGGAGGTGGATCTGCACGCTTGCTGTTCAGTGGGCTGCTGCTGCATGGGTGTCAGAAAATTTTCCCACTCCAAGGACACTGCCGATACCGTTCCCTTTTGGGTACTAGCTGCGGCTTGCGTTGTTTGCTGCCCTCCTGGTCGTCCTGGGTTTGCGGAAGTCAGTCTGTCTGCGTACAACTGGCTAGAGGAGGGGGAGGATGTCAATCTCCTCTCTAAAGTCTCCACAAGGGCCTGCTGGTATTCTTCCATTTTGACCTGTCTGACTCTTTCTTCAAGCAGTTTTGGAACATTGTGTTTGTACCGTGGATCCAGAAGGGTATAAACCCAGTAATTGGTGTTGTCCAGAATGCGCACAATGCGTGGGTCACGTTCAATGCAGTCTAGCATGAATTGAGCCATGTGTGCCAGAGTCCTACCAGAATCCTCATCATCCTCTTGTGAGCGTTGTGATAGTTGTTGTGATGCATCATAGTCGTCACCTTCCTCCTGGTCTGCTTCTGCTGACCATTCGCGTTGAATTGTGGAAGTCCAACGTGCACCGCTCTGGCCCTCGTCAGTGGTGGCATGAAATTCCTGCTCCAACTCCAGCTGTTCCTCCTCCTCTTCTTCGTCATAGCTGCTGGGGCCAGCGTTCCCTGAGGCGGATGGCCTGATGTTGGTACCATCACGCTGATCGTTTTCTCCTTCAGATTCCCCCAGTTGCATCATGACAGCTGTTTCCTTGATTTTTAACATCGACCTCTACAGTAAACACAGCAGTGGTATGGTAATGCTGACTGAAGAGTTGTCACTGCTCACAAGCAACGTGGATTGCTCAAAATTTTGGAGGACTTGGCAGAGGTCCAACATGTTGGCCCAATCGGATCCACAGAAGCTTGGCAGCTGTCCGGATGCGCCTCGGTACTGCGCCGTCATGTACTGGACCACTGCACTCTTCTGCTCACAAAAGCGTGCTAGCATGTGCAGCGTAGAATTCCAGCGCGTAGGGACATCACACAGCAAGCGATGGTGGGGGAGATTGAAGCGCTCCTGCATCTTGGCGAGTGCCCCCGAAGCAGTACTGGAATTTCTACAATGTTTGGCCACTCGACGCACCTTCAACAGAAGATCGGCCACGCCTGGGTATGTCCTCAGGAACCGCTGAACTACTAGGTTCATCACGTGCGCCAGGCAAGGGATGTGTGTCAGCTTAGCCAACCTTAAAGCGCGAATGAGATTACTCCCATTATCACACACAACCATGCCCGGTTTCAGGTCCAGCGGTGCCAGCCACAAATCCGTCTGTTCCTTTATTCCCCTCCAAATTTCCTCCCCTGTGTGCTGCTTATCCCCAAGGCAGATCAGCTTCAGCAACGCTTGCTGACGCATGCCAACAGCTGTGCTGCACTGCTTCCACGATCCTACTGCTGCTGGGTTAGCGTTTCCGAAAGAGGTACAGCTTTGAGATGCGTTGGAGGAGAAGGAGTCAGAGAGGTAGGTGCTGCTGTTGTTATCCAGTGGGAGGGACGGCGGTGCAGCTGTTTGCGGCGTGGGCAACACCCGCGCCGTAGCAGGTGAGGAATCGCTGCCAGGCTCCACAAGGTTCACCCAGTGCGCGGTAAGGGAGATGTATCGACCCTGGCCGAACGCACTCGTCCAGGTGTCAGTGGTGAGGTGAACCTTGCAGGCAACGGCATTCTTCAAGCTTCGGGTTATTTTGCTGACCACGTGCTCATGCAACTCAGGCACTGCAGAGCGCGCAAAGTGGTAGCGGCTGGGAACCACGTAACGTGGGATGGCCACTGACATCATGCCCTTGAAGCTGTTTGTCTCCACCACTCGATATGGCAGCATTTCGCAGGCCAGAAGCTTGGCTATGCTGGCTGTTACTGCCACGGCCCGGGGGTCATTTGCTGGCAATTTCCTCTTGCGCTCAAACATCTCCGACACAGACAACTGAACCGTAGCGCTGCACACGGAAGGGCTGTTGGTTGTTGTGTTTGATGAACACTGGGAGACCTCAAGAGCACTACTCCGGAAAGTGACAGTGTCAGCGTCGTCTGATGTTTGTGAATGTTGTGAACCACGCAATGGCTGGGCTACTGCTGCTGCTGAGGCGGGTCTGGTGGTGAGTCTGGTGAACCCAAGGGAGGCAGTGTTGCTGGTACCCTGTCCTGCCGCGTTTGCCCACAGAGTGGGATGTTTGGATAGCATGTGGCGGCTCATGCTGGTGGTGGAGAGGTTGTTAATACTTTTCCCCCTGCTCAGGCGAGTCTTGCACACCTTGCAAATCGCCATGGTAACATCCTCAGTGCAGTCTTCAAAGAAAGCCCAGACTTTGGAGCACCTGCCTCCTTGCTGGCGATTTCTGTTTCCTCCTCTTTTGCCTCTCACTCTAACTTCCACGCTTGTGGTGCCTGAAATTGCGCGCCGCCTACCTTGTGGCACAAGGCGAACTCGTGCAGCAGTGGGTTCTTCAACAGACTCATCTGTGCTGCTGCTACGACGGCGATGTTCTCGTTCACAAATAAAATCTGGGTCTCTGTCCACATTGTCCATACCCTCCTCTTCCATCTCCTCAAACTCGTCATATGTCATTGTGGGGGGCCGCCGCCGTGGAGTAGAGCTCCCCAGAACAACCTCTGCGCAGCTCACTCCAACGTCGTCTTCCAGATCTTGTCTGCCGACCTCCTGCAATTGCAACCCCTCCTGCCCAACTTGCTCTGGGATTTGGGTTTCCGAGTCCTCCTCGGACTCGCCTTGTATTTCAGTGCGCGGTGCATTTCCCACAGTTAATGGTTGTGAATCCGGGCACAACATTTCTGGCTGTTCCTCCATTGACCTTTCATAGGTGGAAGTTTGTTGGGCTGGGAATAGCTCCTGCGAATACCCCATTGTGTCCTGAGGTAATTCATAGGACTGGTTATCTGGCAGTTGTGTGCGTGGTGTCGCTGCCGGTTGTGTCAGCTTTGTGCCCACTGGCTCCTTGTAACTGGCTGAGGACTCGGACCTCGTGCGTGATGTGCTGGTGCTGCTTAACCCACTGCTGGACGCTTGAGAGGTCATCCAAGTAATTATCTGGTCCTGTTCTTTTGGATTTGTGAGGGTTGTTGTCCTGGACAACATGGGCGGTATTGAGTGGGTTTTCTTGGGTGCTCCCCTGTGGCCTGTACGTGAACCGTCAGGGGAAACACCTCTTCCCTTGCCCCTTCCTCTTTCACCGGATTTCTTCCTCATTTCACTTATCCTTACAGTACACGCTGACTGGCAGCAGTACAGTGGCAGCACAGAAATGCTATACAGTACCACTATTCCCAGCAGCGACACAGAGCACAATGCTATACAGTGGCGGGTGAGCGGTGTACTACTGTTCCCAGGCCCAGCAGACACAGAGTGGAAGTAAACACAATGCTATATAGTCTGGCTGAGCGGTGTACACAGAGTGGCAGTACACACAATGCTATATAGTCTGGCTAAGCCGTGTACACAGAGTGTCAGAAAACACAATGCTATATATAGCGTGGCTGAGCGAGGTGCACAGTGGCAGTACACACAATGCTATATTAGTCAGGCTAAGCCGTGTACACAGAGTGTCAGAAAGCACAATGCTATATATAGCGTGGCTGAGCGAGGTGCACAGTGGCAGTACACACAATGCTATATAGTCAGGCTAAGCCGTGTACACAGAGTGTCAGAAAACACAATGCTATATATAGCGTGGCTGAGCGAGGTGCACAGTGGCAGTACACACAATGCTTTATAGTCAGGCTGAGCCGTGTACACAGAGTGTCAGTAAACAATGGTATATAGTCTGGCTGAGCGGTGTACACAGAGTGTCAGTAAACAACGGTATATAGTCTGGCTGAGCGGTGTACACAGAGTGGCAGTAAACACAATGCTATATATAGCGTGGCTGAGCGAGGTGCACAGTGGCAGTACACACAATGCTATATAGTCAGGCTAAGCCGTGTACACAGAGTGTCAGAAAACACAATGCTATATATAGCGTGGCTGAGCGAGGTGCACAGTGGCAGTACACACAATGCTTTATAGTCAGGCTGAGCCGTGTACACAGAGTGTCAGTAAACAATGGTATATAGTCTGGCTGAGCGGTGTACACAGAGTGTCAGTAAACAACGGTATATAGTCTGGCTGAGCGGTGTACACAGAGTGGCAGTAAACACAATGCTATATATAGCGTGGCTGAGCGAGGTGCACAGTGGCAGTACACACAATGCTATATTAGTCAGGCTAAGCCGTGTACACAGAGTGTCAGAAAACACAATGCTATATATAGCGTGGCTGAGCGAGGTGCACAGTGGCAGTACACACAATGCTATATACAGCGTGGCTGAGCGAGGTGCACAGTGGCAGTACACACAATGCTATATATAGCGTGGCTGAGCGAGGTGCACAGTGGCAGTACACACAATGCTATATTAGTCAGGCTAAGCCGTGTACACAGAGTGTCAGAAAACACAATGCTATATATATAGCGTGGCTGAGCGAGGTGCACAGTGGCAGTAGACACAATGCTATATATATAGCGTGGCTGAGCGAGGTGCACAGTGGCAGTACACACAATGCTATATATAGCGTGGCTGAGCGAGGTGCACAGTGGCAGTACACACAATGCTATATATAGCGTGGCTGAGCGAGGTGCACAGTGGCAGTACACACAATGCTATATATAGCGTGGCTAAACCGTGTACACAGAGTGTCAGAAAACACAATGCTATATATATAGCGTGGCTGAGCGAGGTGCACAGTGGCAGTACACACAATGCTATATATAGCGTGGCTAAGCGAGGTGCACAGTGGCAGTACACACAATGCTATATATAGCGTGGCTGAGCGAGGTGCACAGTGGCAGTACACACAATGCTATATATAGCGTGGCTGAGCGAGGTGCACAGTGGCAGTACACACAATGCTATATTAGTCAGGCTAAGCCGTGTACACAGAGTGTCAGAAAACACAATGCTATATATATAGCGTGGCTGAGCGAGGTGCACAGTGGCAGTACACACAATGCTATATATAGCGTGGCTGAGCGAGGTGCACAGTGGCAGTACACACAATGCTATATATAGCGTGGCTGAGCGAGGTGCACAGTGGCAGTACACACAATGCTATATATAGCGTGGCTGAGCGAGGTGCACAGTGGCAGTACACACAATGCTATATTAGTCAGGCTAAGCCGTGTACACAGAGTGTCAGAAAACACAATGCTATATATATAGCGTGGCTGAGCGAGGTGCACAGTGGCAGTACACACAATGCTATATATAGCGTGGCTGAGCGAGGTGCACAGTGGCAGTACACACAATGCTATATATAGCGTGGCTGAGCGAGGTGCACAGTGGCAGTACACACAATGCTATATATAGCGTGGCTGAGCGAGGTGCACAGTGGCAGTACACACAATGCTATATTAGTCAGGCTAAGCCGTGTACACAGAGTGTCAGAAAACACAATGCTATATATATAGCGTGGCTAAGCGAGGTGCACAGTGGCAGTACACACAATGCTATATATAGCGTGGCTGAGCGAGGTGCACAGTGGCAGTACACACAATGCTATATATAGCGTGGCTGAGCGAGGTGCACAGTGGCAGTACACACAATGCTATATTAGTCAGGCTAAGCCGTGTACACAGAGTGTCAGAAAACACAATGCTATATATATAGCGTGGCTGAGCGAGGTACACAGTGGCAGTAAACAATGCTATATATAGTGTGGCTGAGCGAGCGGTGTACTACTGTTCCCAGCAGCGACACACAATGACTGGGGGGGACCCTGGCTAGCGTGGCTGGAGAGCGAACTACCCTGCCTGCCTACCCAAAGCTAAACCCACAGACAAATGGCGGAGATATGACGTGGTTCGGGTATTTATTTACCCGAACCACGTGACCGTTCGGCCAATCAGAGCGCGTTCGGGCCCGAACCACGTGACCCGTTCGGCCAATCACAGCGCTAGCCGAACGTTCGGGGAACGTTCGGCCATGCGCTCTTAGTTCGGCCATGTGGCCGAACGGTTTGGCCGAGCACCGTCAGGTGTTCGGCCGAACTCGAACATCACCCGAACAGGGTGATGTTCTGCAGAACCCGAACAGTGGCGAACACTGTTCGCCCAACACTACTAGATGCAACAAAAAAGGCAATGAAAGACAACATTTCTGTGTAGGAGAAACACTGTGCATTTGGAAAAAATGGAACAGGACGTATTATCTCGTTGTCCAGGACAGTTGGGCGCAGATTGAGATGAATGACAGCTCACCTTGCTGCCACTGAAAAACCGGGTAGCATTAAATACCATTACGCCTCTGAGTCATAGCAACTCAGAGAGAGAAGTAATTTTGTGTCCTGCCGAATTACATTTGAAATTCTGCTGTGCCCAATAGGCGTGACAACATTACGCCTATTGTACCGGCTATATTGTATCGGCTATATTCGGTGCCCTATCACTTTTCTCGGCTATATCAGCTCCCTTCTATAACAGAAATCCCTTTTTTGGCTATATCTGGAGCCCAATCACTTTTCTTGGCAATACCTGACACCCTTTTATAGCAGAAATCAATCTTATCGGCAACATCAGGTGCCCTTTTTTCTAGGCACCCTTTTCAAATGAATACGATTATAGGGGTAAATCTTGATCTGTATGGATCGCAAAGGCACATAACTGAAATATGGCCCAATTGGACACATGGTTTTACATATCTTGTGATAAATGTCCTATTACATAAATAAAACATTCTTGACAACACTTAACAATTTCATTCCTACAATTAAACCTCCCTTTCCACATAGTGTGCCTTATCTTTAAGCTGTACCAAATAGAATAAATGTAAATTATGGAATCCATAACTGCAATAAAGGTTCTTTCAGACCAGGTCACATTGGATAGAGTAAAAACTCCCTGTTTAAAGAAGAGATATAGCAATATAAAGGTGTATAAATGAAAATGCTGCCTGTTTTCTGCAAGAGCAGGAGAGTTATAAAGAACCTTCTCTGCAATATTAGGTTTGGGGAAGCACAATCATATCACAAAAGATTTACTTTCACACAGTAAACTCAATAGAGGGCAATAACAGCCCATTACAAGCAGAACAATACAACGTCAAAGGAATATTTAAAAGAACAAGACAGAACCTTTAAATCAAACAAATACGGTTATAGCGACCCTGAGGAAAAGCACCACAGAGCATACTGAAGTGTGTTTACAAGACATGTGACTAATTTATTTTGAGTTATTTCAGAGATTGTTACAATATAATTTGTCAACCATAAACTTGGATCAAAACAATACAAGGCAATAAATGATTAAAAAAACTGAGGCTGAAAAACTCATAAAAAGTATTTATTCTGTCTAAGCTCTTATCTTTTGAAAAAACATCATCAGACAGATTTAATTATTTAGTTATTTGAGTCATAGTCCTTTTTCTTGCACTATACAGCTATCTGAACCTGTGTTCAGACACCCAGTGATCCCAGCTCAATCTAGCAGTATGTTTGGATTAGATAACTAGATGACCGCACATGCACAATTTGCTTGATGCCACTAGTCAACTGTACTTGGAGGACATCGTGGTTACACGGCATGCAGGAAAACTCTGTACAGCGTTGTCAGTCAGCAGGTGGCTGCAGATAGCAGTGAAGAAATGACCCCATGATGGAGCATGTACATAGCTTCTGCTACACTACACTGCTCTGTATGTGGGATGCGGAGTTTTATGTTACATAGGGGTTGGAAAGCATTTTTCATGGGCAGGACAGATTTGTCATGGTTGAAGGGGATATGTTGGGCACACCTTTTTTGGGGGGAGATACACTGGCAACAGTCGTTATGGTCGGAGGAGGAAGTATGCTGACCTTTCTCGTTAGGGAGGATAGAGAGATATGCTGGCCACACTTGCTATGTCAGAGAGATAAGCTGGCCAAACTTGTTATGGGAGAGAGATATGCTGGTCATGCTTGTTATGGGGGGGGGAGAGATATGTTGGCCATGCTTGTTATGGGGGGGGGGAGTTATGTTGGCCATGCTTGTTATAGGGGAGAGATATGCTGGCCATGCTTGTTATGGGGGAGAGATATGCTGGCCATGCTTGTTATGGGGGAGATATATGCTGGCTATGCTTGTTATTGGAGAAGAGATATGCTGGCCACAATTATGGAGATGGGAAAAGATGGTTGCACTGTTGTATGGCTTGGGGACTGCTCTTGTAATGGGGTAGAAGGGGAGGGTCATGCAGGCCAGAAGAATTACAACCATAGACATCATTTCAAATGGGAGTCAGCACTGAAGCTTTTCATATTCTTAGGGATAGATTTCCATCCTTAAAGTTAAAGCATTATTGTAAGAAAAGTGTGCATTTGCTTTCTATTTCATTAGAACATTATTACAGTAGAGTCTTGCTTATCCGGCATCAACGACGATCGACTGATGCTGGATAAGTGTGTTTTCTGGTTGATTAAGATTCAATGCTAAAAATAGGCCCAGCCAATAAAGTACTGTATCCTCAGTCTATATACATATCATTAACTCTGTATTAAATATTTAAATACAGTTACTGAACATATATATATATATATATATATATATATATATATATATATAGTCCAGTGGGAGTCTTCCACAACTTTACTCCAAGTTGGAGGGGGTGCACGCAACCAGGGGGTGCCCAGATCCCAGAAAGTATAAACAAAAACTCCGAGGGGTTGCAGCACACAAGCTCTAATTTATTGAGCTCAAAGAAAAGTTCACAGCAAATGTTTCGGTTGATCCACAACCTTTGTCAATGCTATATATATATATATATATATATATATATATATATATATATATATATATATATATTAGCCATGGACCCCGGCCTTTAAGCACAGCAGAGCACACAGCTTAAGAATTTGCCCTTCACCACAGTGAAGGCCAAATTTGTGTTGGTTGGTTGAGACTGCTGGTTAGCTGAGTTCCAAATATTCGTGACTCTTCCGTACTTAAAAATAAAGAAATGGTGGCAAGTACATAGCACCCTTGGTATGTTAGCAAGGATAGTGTAGGTCTCAAAAATACCACAACAGTTTTTTTGTAGTTCCAAAAATAGTTTAAATCTTTAATGCACAAGAATACAAAAAGTGTTTTTTTCATTTTTAAGATTATCAGATTATCCAATCATTCAGTCTTCATGAATATCACACATCAGGTCTAGAATCACATTCACATAGATAGCTAGAGTCTTCATGAGGCTGACACAATGTAAAGTTTGACTTGGAGCAATAAGCATGTATTTCTAGTCAATGACACTAGTCTGTTTTGGGCAGAGCAGGGCCTGATGAAGGCATCAGGACTTTGTATTAAAATTATTCTAAAAACAGAAGAAAGATGACCAGAATTGAAATACAATATCAGGATCACATAAGGTGACCTAAACCCAGAAGAATAAAATAATTGAAATGGAAAATGGTAATAAAGGACAACCGTTGTCGCACTGGAGTTTCAGCAATTCCCTGGACTAATTTACCACACCATTATGGAATTAAAAGTGCATATGAGAGAAAATGACATAAAGTACGAGTGTGACCATAAGATGTTAAAGGGAAGGTCCAAGCAAAAAAAAAAAAATGAGTTTCACTTACCTGGGGCTTCTACCAGCCCCATGTAGCCATCCTGTGCCCTCGTAGTCACTCACTGCTGCTCCAGTCCCCCGCTGGCAGCTTTCTGACCTCGGAGGTCAGGGCCGCATTCCATACATTTTTACGCATTCCAGCTAGTGCAGTAATAAAAATGTATGCGTTGCACCACTAACGCGTAAAAATGTATATGTTAATGTTCCTGCACTAGCGGGAATGCGTAAAAATGTACGCAATGCGGCCCTGACCTCCGAGGTCAGAAAGCTGCCAGCGGGGGACTGGAGCAGCAGTGAGTGACTATGAGGGCACAGGATGGCTACATGGGGCTGGTAGAAGCCCCAGGTAAGTTAAACTCATTTTTTTTTTTTGCTTGGACCTTCCCTTTAATCAATTAAACCTCAAAAATTTACCCAAAATGAAAAAAAGATCATAGTGCACAGTGGTGTCAGAATAATGCAAAGGCCTGCAGAGGTGGAAGTAGAATAAGTTAGTTGTGGATTTGTTTGAGCACATACTGAAAGGGACACAGGAGAGGCAGCATACACAAACCTCCTCAGACCAAAACAAACCTGAAAGCCAAGTTCAGTTGCATACGAAAATGTTAAATGACAACTGAAGCGATAGGGATATGGAGACTGCCATATTTATTTCCTTTTAAGCAATACCAGCTGGCTATCCTGCGGATCCTCTGCCCCTAATTGTTTTAGCCATATACCTTGAACAAGCATATGCAGATCAGGTGTTTCTGCCATTATTGTTAAATCTGACAACTGGCAACTGGCATGGTTTAAAAGGAAAAAAATAAGGCAGCCTCCATATTCTTCTCACTACAGTTGTCCTTTAAAGAGAACCCGAGGTGGGTTTAAAGAATATTATCTGCATACAGAGGCTGGATCTGCCTATACAGCCCAGCCTCTGTTGCTATCCCAAACCCCCCTAAGGTCCCCCTGCACTCTGCAATCTATCATAAATCACAGCCACGCTGCTGACAAACAGCTTGTCAGAGCTGGCTGTGTTTATCTCTATAGTGTCAGTCTGCTGCTCTCCCCGCCTCCTGCAGAACTCCAGTCCCCGCATGCATCCCTTCCCTCCCTGCTGATTGGAGGGAAGGGATGGGGGCAGGGACCGGAGCAATGCAGGAGGCGGGGGGAGCAGCTGAGACTGACACTACAGATGTAAACACAGCCTCACAGCATGGCTGTGATTTATGAGGGATTGCAGAGTGCAGGGGGACCTTAGTGGGGTTTGGGATAGCAACAGAGGCTGGGCTGTATAGGCAGATCCAGCCTCACTATGCAGATCACATTCTTTAAACACACCTCGGGTTCTCTTTAAAGGGCATATATAGGGGTATAAACAGTCCCCTATCTATTGCTTGATGAAGTGGGTTACACCTGTGAAACGCGTTGCAGCTTTTTTTGGGAGTATACAATAGGGAGTCATAACCATAGAAACAACAGATTTCCGGCACCATCACTAGGCTAGTCTTCAATATGTTATAATGATGTTTACAAAATCTTCCATCCATTATCCATATCCGCACGGAGCCTCAGAAGAAGCTTACATCAAGCAAAACGGTCGTTAGGCGGACCACTGCTCCCACATTGCCCCACGGTGGAAGCTGAAAACGGGTATGTGTATTGCATCTTGTAACTTATGGATAATGGATGGAAGATTTTGTAAACATCATTAAAACAAATTGAAGACTAGCCTAGTGATGGTGCCGGAAATCTGTTGTTTCTATGGTTATGATATTGATTGTTTTTTTCGACTTCCTGAGCACAACAAAGGCCACATACCCTAGCATCAGACCCTCCAGGATCCTATCCCAAAACGATCCAGACAGAGCAGTGCTGGTTACGTTTTTCTTTTTACGATATACAATAGGGAGTATACAATACATTTATTTCTTTTCGAAATTGACAGTTATTGTGTCTGCTTCTTGGAGGTAAGTCCACCACTGCCTCCTACGCATTTTTAACTTTTTAGTGAAATTTTATCCTGTTGGTGCCTCTGTTCTCTATTACAGGGGACAAAAAAAGGAGGCACCCTGCACTACAGAGACTGATCACAGTGACTTCCATTATTGCCTGAAGAAGCGAGTGATGCCTTTGAAATGCATCACAAAGTGGAGTGCACCTTGTGTCTTCTGTTTGGAGGTAAGTCTACCACTAGCTCCCCTTTTAATCTGTTTTTAGTGCATTTTATTCTTGTTCTACAAGATCATAAAATAGGTATTTCATTATGATTCTGTCAGCCTAGAGTTCATCTTAAAGGACAACAGAGGTGACATGTGACATGATGAAATAGACATGTGTATGTACAGTGTCAGGCACCCAAATAACTAGGCCGTGTTCCTTTTTTTCTCTTTCTCTGCCTGAAAGAGTTAAACATCAGGTATGTAAGTGAGAGTTTCTGCCCGGGTTGGTACTGGGTGAGACTATAGCATAACCCTCACTGATATGTAATTACGGCCATAAAACACTTTCCTGTCAGTAAATGGCTTCTGAGAGCAGGAAAGAGATAAAAAGGGTCAATAATTAATAGATTTGAGCTCTGGCATACTTCAATAAAGGTGTCATTGAGCAGAGACAATGAAACAGTAAAAAACTTAAAAGCTAGATTTAAATATAAAATAAAACTGTGGGCTATCTAAAAAAAAGTTATTTTTAGGTGACTGAGGATAGATATAATTATTTTTCTTATCAGTTTATTTTCACCTCGGATGTCCTTCAAGAAAGAGAAAAAAGTGACTCAGCCTCAGGAATTCCAACCACACCGAAAGTGAATTTGATTCCTTTAATGGAATAGGACGGGATGGTAGTTAACTAAACTTCCTTCATATAAAAGACAATGTGGTACAGGTCAGAAGATTGGGTTAACTGCAAAAAGCCTTTTTGCCCAGTCCCCAGGTGATACCTGAAACAACGAAGCACTCACTTTGCAGGCTTAAGCACAGGAGATAGGCTGAATGTCACATAGTGACTCCTTTGCATTTGACCCATCAGCCAAGCTGAAAAGTAAAAGAAAAAGAAAAAAAATCAGCCTGCGCTGCTAAGCAAGAGAAGTACTTGAATGTCAGGGAAGCATTGTTAGACCTCTATCTTTATGCATAAGGACTATCATGTGTAGAGCAGTGAATAGGAAGCCTTGAATAAAGACAGTATCCCATTTTTTTCCTTTAACAGCTGTATTTAAAGGAACTATTCAGCCATCAGCATTGGGATATTGGCTCTAATGCAAAAAAAGGGAAACATTTTTACTTTTTTGTTTTGTTTTATTTTTAAGTAACTAATCAGATAGGAGAAATGTTTCATTGTTTTAAATTCTCTTGAACCTGATAGTTAAAACAAGCAAGAAAAATACTGTTTCGTGCCCCTGTGCATGCACAGGCCATCCTTGCACCTGCGCACACACAGACAGGTCAAAGGGTCTCAGTGCTGGACCAGTAGAGAGAAGGGAGATGGGGAAAGCCTCTGGACTATTCAGAGATTTCCCTCTTCTGAAGTAATTATATTTTTTTTTCCTCATAGGCACACTTTAAAGTGGGATAGAACTCTGACATAACATTCAATAAAAATGTTCTTTCCTACTTTTTATTGCCCATACAGTTATCATATTTGCTTTTGTGCAAATAATATTGTCTGTTTACAAATGACAAATTTCCAAAGTACAGTTTATCTGCTCTGGAAACTGCCATTGAATCTTATTGCATAGCTGCTGTATTTATTGTAAGGAACTTATCTGATCCTACTGTCATTCTCGCCAAGTGCCGGGCTACAGTCTCCACTTCCGGGTCTCGGCGCTTGTTCCCTGATGATGACACGATGACTCGCAGGCTGGGACGCAGGACGCACTTCCTGATAGGCAAGATCGCGTTCACAGTACGCTCTTCGCAAAGGTAAACAGTAGTCAGTTGACATCTCGATCAGCTGACAGAGCAGTGTCAGCTGATTTCCTATAGCTGACACTTAGGTAGGATTGAGCTGATGTTTGATTGGATGTGCAAAGTGTGGTCGGCCACTGATTGGTTGAATGAAATATTTAAACTTACGTGATAGCATAGCTGTGGCTAGTCGCTGGGTGCGCACTCGTACTGATTAGTATTACTGTTCTCTGGATATTGACCCTTGGCTTGTTCTTGACCACTCTTGTCTGCTGCCTGAACCGACCCTTGCTTGTTACCTGGATACTCTTGCTTGCTGCCTGGACCGACCCTTGCTTGTTATATGGATACTCTTGTTTGCTGCCTGGACCGACCCTTGCTTGTTACCTAAATACTCTTGCTTGTGGCCTGGACTGACCTTTGCTTCGTACCTGGATACTCTTGCCTGCTGCCTGGATCGACCCTTGCTTGTTACCTGGATACTCCGACTTGCTTGTCATTAGACTCCTGATTGCCGCCGAGGTGGGCCTCATTCACATCACTAAGGTATTACTACAGTTTGACACTTGTTTGCCTCTGAACTTTGAAGAACTTGCTTCAGTGGGGTTCTGAGAGGTTATTGTCCACTCTACTTCAGTTTGTATGCCTTGCACATTAAGACCTGGGGTTAACCATAGTCAGGAGACATATTCAGTGTCCTGTTCACGCGGGGGCTTGTCTATAGGTGAAGACTGTGGGCCGGGCTCAGAGCTACAGCACTAGATTGGGGCATAGGAGCTGATTGTTACATAACCTGTCAAGCCTTACATTTATATAATAAAATCTATCTAGTGAACACTTCTCAGCTCTTTCTGCTTCTCAGTTCAGTACATCTCAGTTTTGGCAATTTGCTAATGTTTACTAAATGTATCTGACAAAGGAATATAAACAAAAGATAATCTTATCACCTCTTCAGACAAAGCCAAAAGCTTTCCACTATAGCAAGGATCTTTCCACTGAAGAACAAAGTGTTGTGTTTAACTGTTTGAATGCTGTTATGCTTTCCCCAAAAATGTGTGGATTTTATGCTGTAAATAATCTTTCAGAACTAATGGGAATTGTTGAGTTTCCTATCACTTTAATAGTATTAGCTGAATCTGTTGCATTGAGGTTGGTATAACTGCTCCACAGCTAATGATCATCTCTGCCGAAATGATCGCTCTGCAATATCTGCAAAGTCTTGGCTGAGAATTAAAAAATAGCAACACATCAGTGCATTATCTTCTTTTTTTGCTGCAGGACGCTGCTCACTTGTGTGCTGCCTGTTTTCTCTCCATCCCTCTACATTGAACAAAATAGTAATTAATTCAAACTAATTTTCATTCATGCAGTAAAGCAACTTGGCATTTACATTCAGTGTTGCTTGCAAATTTTTGCCTAAGTCATTTTTACATGGAAAGTACCATTTTCGAATTCGGCGAATTTTCGCGAAAATCTTCACAAATATTCGCCTTTTCGACCAGCATCGAAAATTGTATGCGGACGCTTATGCGGAAAAATGACCGCAATAATCCGCATGGAAATTCATTCTATGCGGACGCTTATGCCCTTATGCGGAAAAATGTGGAAAAATGTCCGCAACAATACGCAAGAAAATTCACTGTAAGCGCACGCAATAATATGCAAGAAACGCGAAAATGACAGGCATTAGATGAAAATTAACGCGAAAAAAATTAGATCGAAGATTCGCCTGTCAAAACGAAATTAGGCGAAAATTTGGTGAAAAGAATTTTTGCATTTTCGCTCATCACTGTTTACATTCTCTCTGGCCCAAGAAATCTTTATGCAACCTTCCACACTTCATCGGTTTACATTGCAGAATAATTCTGCATTACAACTCACTGCCCATACAATTCTATGGGGCTATTCACAGTACTCATAGTAATGGATCGCGTTGTTTTAACTCGCTGCATGCAAGCTTTGAATTAATGCCTATGTCCAGTCTCCACTGCAGTTCACAGTTCACACACATTGTAACATGTGCATTGCATAATGCACAAAGCATTAACACAGCTTATGAGTAGAGTTATCTTCTTGTAACTAATTTGCTTCAATTTCAAATGTAGCCACCACATGCTCTATCATACAAAATAATATTATCGGTATCTCATGTCATTCAATCACCTAAATGCATTTGTTGACTTATAAATATACCATTCTAAACAGTGATGCTCAAATGTACCCAAATTCTATTTGAGTACATTCAAATTCGGGTCTGGGTCAAATTCGGATTCGCCCGATTCGAATGGACTCGAATTCGATTCGGGTGCATTCATTCGGATCCGGGTCAGGGGAAAATTCGGCCTTGATCGCAAATTCGTGATTCAAAACCTGCCGAAATTAAGGGTTAATTGCAAAGCCTCCTTAAATGTCAGAATCACCAAATTTGCAGGTTATGTTAAGAAGAAAAGTGGGAGCAAGGGGAAAATTTTTTTTTTCAATAAGAGCTATACCAGCTCACATGGTCCATGGTATGGGGGGGCCCTGGGAAAGGGGCGGCCAAGCCTCCCCCTCCCCCCAGGAGCCCTTGTCCAATCCATGGACAAGGGGCTCTTTGCCACCTCCGGTGCCCCAGGAGGAGGTGGGGGCGACGACTCCCTGGGGGGGGGGGGGGTTATGGTGGCATCTGGGAGTCCCTTTTAAGAAATAGCTGTTTACAGCTGTTTCCAACTGCCAAAAAAGCAAGCAGCATCTCCTTCCAGTGACATCACCTGCCAGCAGTAAAAATGTCACCATGTGATAAATGTCAGAATGCAAATCAAGGAGAGGAAAGCTTTTACAATGGGCAAACACCAACGAAATCATTTATACATAATTATTGTAAAAATAAAGCACTTTTTTATAACATTATTTTCACTGGAGTTCCTCTTTAAGTGATGAGAGAAACAACTGTATCTATGGTCCTATTCCTATGTAGAACTTAACTGGAATCCCACATTCATATTTTAGATTCAAAGGTTAAAAGTTCAAGTATCAACTTTTGACTGTCTCTTGTTAATGATAAAATGTATTTAACATCCAGATAAATATTTTGAATTTTTTATTTGTTACTTGCTCTCAGGACAGTTTTTTCTCAGCCGCACTGGAGTTTTATGACCCATAATTAGTTATCAGTGAGAGTAATAAACTTCTGACTGTAAATAAACTGTCATTTAAAGCCCTGGATTCATAGCCCTAATGCTGGGAATACACCATACGTTTTTTTTGGGAGATAGATGGTTCAATAGATAATTTCCGACATGCCTGATCTTATTTTTGATTGTTTTTCTGATCGATTTCTCATATAAGTGAATGGAAATAGATAAGAAAAGATAAAATAATTGAGTAGGAAATTGAGCGGAAAAATGAATCGAAACTCGATCGGATGGAAAACAGACCGAAAAAACGCATCATGTATTCTCAGCATAACAGTGATAAAAATAGAAAAAAAGAAACACAGGCTAGTTCTCCTCTATGTAGAGTTGGGACTGTAAATATACATGATTATCTCATCATTGCACATGTCACTTCAGGTAAGGTTCAATGTGTAGACACAGTTAGATATTGTCCATGTCTCATGTCTTAAAGCAGGGGCGTCGCTAGCCCTATTTTGGGGGGGCACGTGCCCCCAATCTGTCCTGAGGTGCCACGGATCTCTTCGCGCCGCCACCCCCTCTGTCAGCAGCTCCCTCCAGCTGCCGCCGCCGCGTCACTCAGGATCAGGCAGCGAGCCGGCGACCAATCGTGCGGGCGCTAGGACCCAGCGCCCGCACTGATATGCGGAAGTGACATCACTTCCGCATATCGAGCAGGTGCGTCCGGCGCCCGCTAGTACTGGTCGGGTCGCCGCTGATCCTGAGGTCTGACTACACTGCCAGGTGAGGGGGGAGCGGCGGCGGCTAGAGGGGGGGCCTCCCTGTCACTCACTCACTACCTAATGGGGCTCCCTGTCACTCACTCACTACCTAACGGGGCTCCCTGTCACTCACTCACTACCTAATGGGGCTCCCTGTCACTCACTCACTACCTAAAGGGGCTCCCTGGCACTCACTCGCTACCTAAAGGGGCTCCCTGGCACTCACTCACTACCTAAAGGGGCTCCCTGTCACTCACTCACTACCTAAAGGGGCTCCCTGTCACTCACTCACTACCTAAAGGGGCTCCCTGTCACTCACCCACTACCTAAAGGGGCTCCCTGTCACTCACTCACTACCTAATGGGGCTCCCTGTCACTCACTCACTACCTAAAGGGGCTACCTGTCACTCACTCACTACCTGAAGGGGCTCCCTGTCACTCACTCACTACCTAAAGGGGCTCCCTGGCACTCACTCACTACCTAAAGGGGCTCCCTGTCACTCACTCACTACCTAAAGGGGCTCCCTGACACTCACTCAATACCTAAAGGGGCTCCCTGGCACTCACTCACTACCTAAAGGGGCTCCCTTTCACTTACTCACTACCTAAAGGGGCTCCCTGTCACTCACTCACTACCTAAAGGGGCTCCCTGTCACTCACTCACTACCTAAAGGGGCTCCCTGGCACTCACTCACTACCTAAAGGGGCTCCCTTTCACTCACTCACTACCTAAAGGGGCTCCCTGTCACTCACTCACTACCTAAAAGGGCTCCCTGTCACTCACTCACTACCTAAAGGGGCTCCCTGGCACTCACTCACTACCTAAAGGGGCTCCCTGTCACTCACTCACTACCTAAAGGGGCTCCCTGGCACTCACTCACTACCTAAAGGGGCTCCCTGTCCCTCACTCACTACCTAAAGGGGCTCCCGTCACTCACTCACTACCTAAAGGGGCTCCCTGTCACTCACTCACTACCTAATGGGGCTCCCTGTCACTCACTCACTACCTAAAGGGGCTCCCTGTCACTCACTCACTACCTAAAGGGGCTCCCCTGTCACTCACTCACTACCTAAAGGGGCTCCCTGTCACTCACTCACTACCTAAAGGGGCTCCCTGGCACTCACTCACTCCCTAATGGGGCTCCCTGTCACTCACTCACTACCTAAAGGGCCTCCCTGTCACTCACTCACTCCCTAATGGGGCTCCCTGTCACTCACTCACTTCCTAAAGGGGCTCCATGGCACTCACTCACTTCCTAAAGGGGCTCCCTGGCACTCACTCACTACCTAAAGGGGCTCCCTGTCACTCACTCACTACCTAAAGGGGCTCCCTGTCACTCACTCACTACCTAAAGGGGCTCCCTGGCACTCACTCACTACCTAAAGGGGCTCCCTGGCACTCACTCACTCAATGATTGCTGAATTTGTCTTGTTGGGGGTCACATGATTGCTAACTGCAAGACTATGGGAAAAGCTGAATCCTTATCATATGAGACAATAGCATTAAACCTACTTTTTTAGATTTTTAAAAAAGAAAATAAAACTGGGAGGTTCTAAAAAATTGAATACATTTTTTAGGAGTAGGATGGATGAAATTGTTTATCTTCACAGTTTATTTTCAACTTGGATTTTCCATAATGTTCATGTATGAGTTAAAACGTTTGTACAGTATTTAGTTTAAATTGCTGTTGCCACTTTGCGATACATAAGTGACTTTTGGGTTGCAGTTTGGGCACTCGGCCTCCAAAAGGTTCGCCACCACTGTCATAATCTAATGTCCCACCATTGCTAGGTTCATGTAAATTTGTCTCCACCCGTTACCACACCTATATTCTGGTCCATGACCCACCCATTTTTCGGTGCGACGCGATAAGCATGCCGCACAACGTGATCCTCATATTTTTGGCATGCTAGATGCAGTGTGCTGAATTCTGCTGCCTACAGTATGTACAGTATACGCTGTTCTCTAGTGCCTGCACTGTGTGCTGATTTACCTCCAGTGTGTACAGTGTAAGGTGTTACTCTGTGCCTTTATTGATTGTAAACCAGCTATATTGTATGCTGATCCCTGCAACTTTCAGTATGTACAGTATTAGCTGTAAAGCCTGGTACACACATACAATTTTGATTAGCCAATTTTAGCTCTGTTCATAAAATTCATTGTCTGTTGGCCCACTTACTGCACGGGGGTGGTAAAATTGGGGGTCAGTGATTGACCAATCAAAATTGTATGTGCGTATACATCTTTGATCTATGCCTATACTGATTGTAAATTATCTAAATAAAGGACAGGGGGCTCCATCCAATATTTCGATGGGCAGGCCCGTTATCTGTAGCTTACACCGCTGCTAAGTTCATGTACATTTGGCCCCACCCATGACCACGCCCATTTTTGCAGCGGCGCACTGCGCGCACCGCATATACCTCCCCGCCTAGTGCCCACGATCTCCAAGGACCCTAGAAACGCTCCTGTCTTAAAGGACCACTATCGCAAAAATCATACAATTTTAAATACATATAAATGCATACAAATATGAAGTACAATTCTTCCTGAGTAAAATGAGACTTTTCTCCTATATTGCTGTCACTTACAGTAGGTAGTAGAAATCTGACAGAACTGACAGGTTTTGGACTAACCCATCTTCTGACGGGGGAGTCTCTGAGTTTTTGTTATTTTCAAAAGTATATAGTGAATTGTAGTTGCTCAGTCCAACTGCCAAAAAAGTGTGCAGGAACGCTGGCCAGCATCTTTGTATAAATAAGTATTTATAGAGAAAGTGCAGGGGCCTGATACCAGAGCTGCAGAGCCAGGTATATATATATTTTTTTTCCTTTTATTGAGCTCTGGTACACTTTAAGGTCTAACAAAACCCAAGCTGCAAGATTGCTGCCCCCTATTGCCCATGAATAGAGTATGCAGCAGTGGAAGCACCTGTTTAATGGGTTGGCCCTTTGAATTGTCAGCTGCTTCCGCTCAGTTGAAGAGCAGTCGAGCTCCTGTTCACCTTTATTAGGATGCACAAGCACTCTAAATACTGGGTAGCCATCCAAGCACCACCAGTAGATGAAGCTTTGACCTGGTGCTTCAACAACAATGCATGCAAATGGCTGTGCCTGACACGTCCTTTGGTTTGAGAATTGTGCTGCTTAGTATCTGCTGGAACAAGTTGAAACTGTGGTAACAAATAAGCAGTTGGACTACTTTGATGAAGTCGAATGCTATTGTCCCACTAGTCTGAGAATGCATTACTTGTCAATCTATATCTTAGCAACTAACAGAATCCCAAGCAACATTCAGGGGGAAAACAGAAAGCATTATGTGCTGTTCAGTCTGCTGGAAAGGGATGCTAATAAGCTCACTCTCATTTCCTAACTAATTACCTTATCTACTCCTTAGTGATTGGAGGAATAAAAACATACCTTTGCTTGTGCCCTCTGACATTCAGGTAGATATCTTGAGAACACAGATAGAACTGATAATGAGTTACTTTATAGGGCCCTAAAAGCAACTACAGAAATTAACAAGGCCCATTAGACTTTCTGTCATGCATATGATGGGAAAAAATATCCCAGCATAAGATCCACCTGATTATCTTGCAGTGACAGCAGCAGCTGAGCTATTGTGTGGTAGAGATGCTGGCTAGTGGAAACTTCAGGTACAGCAAGGAAACAGAGGGGGCTTTGTGATGGGTGACCTGCAACATACGAGTACAAAGTACATCCCAGCACTATGACAAGAAGGAAAAGCTCAACAAAAGATGACTGGCCTGTTGCAGTGTCCCATTTCAAGTTTAACATTTGCTTTCTTGAACAAAGATTAACTAAACGTGTTGAGAGCCAAATTATTTTTGCCTCTGCTGATTCTTCTTCGCCAAAAGTTTTAGGGTCTTGCACGCTTCTCTCGCTGCCGATTGTTGCCAGCATTCAAAGCAATACTCCTCTTTATCTGATGTTTAGAATGGATACAGTGAAGAGACACAATTATCTCCAGGTCAGTGATACACATTGCAAGAAAACTTTACTGCTTTTTCCTAACGTTTTTCATTCCGTAGATCCTGAAGAAGGCCATTCCAATGACTTCCTGAAGGCTGAATGGAGTGCCCTATCTACTAAACATAAATGTTTGGTGTAAGTATTACAATAATAAAAATATCACAACCCCTAAAAGACATATCAACTGACTCAAGGGAGGTCATAGGGATGCCTATTTTTTTATAGAAATACAGCTGCTAGTCCTGCTGATCTTTTTGGCTGAAGTGTTGTCTGGATTACACATCTGAAACAAGCATGTGTCTAATCTTAAAACAGGGGTGGAGGCGCCCAATGCATAAAAGATAGGCTAATAAGCTGTTAACCTTATAAACAGAGATGTAATCTTAAAACTTTTTGAAGAATTCGGACCAGTTTATTGAGAAAGGTCTTTTATTCGAGCACATAAAATTGACAACGCGTTTTGCGGGTGCTTGCCCGCTTCCTCAGGTCAGTGAAAAAACAGGTGCCTTAACTGCTATAGCTGTGTAGCAAGCATGAGCACCTCTCTCTCTCTGTCTAATCTTATCAGAGTTCAATAAGATCACCTGATCTGCAATTTGCATTGTTTAAAAGGAAATAAATGAAAATGTCAGCCTCCATACTCCTCTCACTTCGGTGTGATTGAGGCTGGTTTCACGATGCATATTGGTGGTGCGGCAGCTGCACTGCACCGCCAGAAACAGGCCCATAGATTACCATTAGATTGCGGTAGCAGTGCCACAATTTGCCACACTGCACTGCCACAGTGTGAAAGGGCCCTTAATGTTTCACTAACAAACAAAAAGATATGTATGTCTACAGGTTCACACACTGACAAATTGCTTAGTAGTAATTGGTCATTTAGATTCTAAGAATTTCAAGCTGATACAAATTATATGTAAATAATTTTTTCTTGCTGACTGAGGGTGTGAAAAACTTATATGGAGACAAATTAAGGTAACACTGTAGATAGATGAAGGTAATAGGTTCATATAGTAATACTGGTTTCCTATAAAACTTAATGAGGCACTGTAATTACATACAGTATATAGACACATAGGGACATATGTAGAATGTAGAAAACTAGTCAACATATCCTTTTTTACAGCAATTGTCCTGGTTTCTGCATCAGAAATACTTCATTTAGCTATGTATTGCCATACATAGTGTAGCCATGTTCTCTCAGTGATGTTTAGCCTAGGATGATTAGCTATGCAGAATTCTTCCCCTTAGAGCATTCTGGGAGACCAGGTATATTGTGTACTGGCTTCGGAACTCTCAGTTAGAGCTTATTCACAGAGGAGCGTTTTCGGGTTCTTTTAAGTGCCGGCGATTTTGAAAATCACCCTTAAAGAGACACTGAAGCGAAAAAAAATGATGATATTATGATTTGTATGTGTAGCACAGCTAAGAAATAAAACATTAAAGGTGGCCATACACTGGCCCGATTTGCGCCCGTTTCAACAGCAGATTCGATCACTGGGATCGAATCTGCTGCCAATCGTTCACGCTACACGCCGAATTTTGATCCATTCCGTCCGATCCCGTCGATCGCGCCGTGCGGAAAATAACCGTCGATCGCCCGCGGGTAAAGAGCGCATCGCTAACGGCGTTCGAGTGCCCGACGACCGACGCAATAGAGCCGCATACATTACCTGCTCCGCCGGCGCAACTCCCGGGTCTCCGCTCTTCTCCGTATCGGCTCTGGTCTGGTCTCCTCCGGCATGCTTCCCTTCTTCCTGTCCCGGCAGGAAGTTTAAACAGTAGAGGGCGCTCTACTGTTTAAACTTCCCCCAGACAGGAAGAAGGGAAGCATGCCGGAGGAGACCAGACCAGAGCTGATACGGAGAAGAAGAAGAAGAGCGGTGACCGGGGGCAGTCGCACCAGCGGAGCAGGTAATGTATACGGCCGGGGGGAACGGCGGCAGCACCACCACAACAGATTGTGATCGGTTTCAGGCTGAAATCGGTTCACAATCTGTTTGCAGTAAAGGTAGCCATACGATCCCTCTCTGATCAGATTCGATCAGATAGGGATCTGTCTGTTGGTCAAATCTGATGGCAAATCGACCAGTGTATGGCTACCTTAAGATCAGATACATCAGTGTAATTGTTTCCAGTACAGGAGGAGTTGAGAAACTCCAGTTGTTATCTATATGCAAACAAGCCATTAAGCTCTCCCGACTAAGTTAAGCAGCCCATACACTCAGCCGATTTTCTGGCCGACCGATCGATCCCGATCGATCGATCGATTGCAAATCAGTTGGCCAATCGACCGATCGACGGCCGATTTCGATCGATTTCGATGAATTTCCATCGAACTTGCAGGGTGGAAAATTTAGGTCGATCTGATGAGATTGCTTATCAGTTTGCATTGGCCTTAATGGAAATCTGATGGCAAAAAAATGCCATCAGATCGAATTCCAATAGATTTCAAACTGAAATCTATTGGAATTCTATCCTGGTAAAAAATGTTCTAAAAACGCATCAGATAGATCATCAGATGCATTTCTTATCTATCTGCTGCCAATCTGACGAGTGTATGGGCACCTTTAGTCATGGAGAGGGCTGTTATCTGACTTTTATTATCTCAACTGTTCCTGGACTATTTACTTTTCCTCTGCTAGAGGAGAGGTCATTACTTCACAGACTGCTCTGAAAGACTCATTTTGAATGCTGAGTGTTGTGTAATCTGCACATATTATAGAATGATGCAATGTTAGAAAAAACACTATATACCTAAAAATAAAAGTATGAGAATATTTTCTTTGCTGCTAATCTTCTAGTAATTATTCATAGTACACAACCAATTCACTATATCATATATTTTTTTTTTGCTTCAGTGTCTCTTTAAAGCTTGTGCAATGATTCCCTATGAGAGTGTTCACATATGAGCGGTTCGCTTGCGATCCACTCTAAAAAAGCACTGCCTGTACCATTTTGGGGGCGATTTGCCTACAATGGATGGTATAGGAAAAATCTCTTTGTATAGCCATTTCCCGAGTGCTTCTATGAATAAATATATCGTATTTATTCATTTCTGGGTACAAAAGTTTACTTCCTGACTAGCGTCAGGAAGTAAAAAAAAATCCCTTTGCAAAAGCGCTTAAAAAGCACTTTATAAAGCGCAGGGAAAGGTGATTTAAAAAATCTCAAAAAATTGCTCAGCGCTTGCAAGTGTTGGCGATTTATAGAGTGAACATAGCCTAACAAATCATTTTGCAGCAATGTACCTGAAAGGACTAAAAATGTTGCCACTTGTAATAAATTTCAGAATGTAAATCAGGGTGAGGAAAGATGTTACAGAGGACAAACAATGACTAAATAATTTCTAAAATAATATTGTAAAATAAATAAATAAATAAAGCAATTTATTTTCATTTCAATAAGCAATTTTATTCATTATGTTATTCTGACTACAGGTACTCCATTTTTTCTAAATAAACACATAAGTGAATTAGGTAGGTACTTTTTGTAATAATGGTCTGGCTTCAAACACCTTGCCAAAAGCAATCTTATAGCAATAGCATTAACATTTCTATGAATATACAAAAGTTAAGGTCAGGATAGAGGCAAGCCCTGAAATGTGGGTCCAAGCAGACAGCTTTAAGTATGGTAATTCCAGCCAAATGCTAATACACTCCAGGGGATTTGAAGTTCAAGATTGCATTTCAGGTCATGCAGATAAAAATCAGTCTAAAGTTTTGCAGAAGTTCTTTTCAATGACCTCCTTTATAATCCCAATTAGACACAAGGGGTGTGAATAGGCTTGACATGCACACACAGAGGAAAAGTCTTGGTGGCACACACTGTCATAAGTCACCAGTTCACAGAACTTTTGTATGTTATTGCATAAATCAGTGTGTTAGAACCGGGTGAAACCCCTGCCTTTCGTTTTGTAAATCTGATCTTTGACCATTCAGAAGTACGCTTGCTCAACATGATTAGAGCGCTAGTAGTGGTTAGTAAGACAAAGTTTAGCTGCAAATGGAGTGGACCTGGTAAATGTAATCTTTTACATCTACATCCAATTTATTGGCTAACTTAGAGATGGTTAAACAGTGAGCTTTTGGCTTATAAAAAGCCTTTGTTGGACTGGTTCCTGACAAATACTGAAAAACGCTTATATACACTGACATACAGAGGAGAAACATTCTTTAGCAAACATAATAAAACTTAAAATTTTACACTTAATCTGCTTGATTATTTTGGATATAGATCACTGATTATCTATACTAATAAGACCCCAGGTTTCAGCATGCAGTGCATCCATGTGTGCCACTGTACTATGCAGATGCAGGGCAACAGCGGTGACCACACCCCCTGAGAGCTGGCAGTCACTGGGCAAGTCAGGTGTGGGTTGGGACACGTGCAGGCCACAGGTGTATAAGAAGGGAACCAGAGGGGAAAATCATATGGAGGCTGACATTCTGTATTTATTTCATTTTAAACAATGCACATTGCCTGGCTGTCCTGCTGATCTGTTGCCTCTAAAACCCTGAACAAACATGCAGATTAGCTGCATGCTTGTTTGAGACGTGTCAGACACTACTGACCAAAAAGATGAGCAGTATTTCCAGGCAACTGGTAGTGTTTAAAAGCAAATGCATATGGCAGCCTCCATATGTCTCTCATTTCAGGTTCTTTTTAAGCTTTGAGGTTGTGATGGTCTATGTGTCATGCAGAGGATGGTAAAAGAAAGAGGTCCCCGAAACGTTCCCCAGGTGACACTGATATGGATGGACAGTTTTGGAACATCGTATAGGCCATATTTATGAAATAAATACTTTTTAAAAAAATATTTTAATGCATTTCCATAAAGGGTTATAGAACGTTTTATTTGCCCAAGTTCTGGTCTATAATTTGCAACTGTACTGTTAACCCCTTGGTGTCAGTGGTGGATTATATTCTAGTGAATTACACCTTTATAGGTGAATTTATCTTTTGATTTACACAGATAGCTTTGTAATAGGTGCACTGTGGTGAAAACGAACAAAAAGCAGTACAAATGTTAGAATACCATATTCATAGCTACACTTTAGGAGACCATTTACTTTTTTATATTATCGTAACCTCGGGGGTGGGCCTTTATATAATCCTAACCCTGGGCATGGGCCTTCAGAGTTAAAGAAAGACTCATATTGGCCATCTCCCTCACAGCTTATCCACTGATTGGCTAGAGATTATAGGCCAGTCAGTGGTTTAGCGGGTAAATATCTGTCCACCCTACCAAAACAGTGACACCCTTGACAGGGTGGAGCACTCTATTTATGTTAACCCCACTTCACTCCCCCTTTCCCTCAGATGTAGTCTAAACATAGCCCTATCTGTAATGCTTATGGTTATAAACAGGGCCGGATTTGGACTTTTTACCACCCAAGGCCACTGTCACCAGTCGCCCCCCTTCAGTATAGGTAGCCAGATAACCCCTCCACCTTTCCCTCTAGTATAGGTAGCCAGATGAACCCTCCCCCTTTCCTTCTAGTATAGGTAACTTGATGACACCTCCCACTCAAGTATAGGTAGCTAGATGACTCCCTTTAAAGAGGAACTGTAACGCCAAAACGGCCCCTGGGGGGTACTCACCTCGGGTGGGGGAAGCCTCAGGATCCTAGTGAGGCTTCCCACGCCGTCCTGCGTCCCTCGGGGGTCTCGCTGTAGCCCTCCGTGCAGTCCGGGCAGCGGTGACGTCATTATTTACCTTCCTGGCTCCTGCGCAGGCGCTCTGATGCCTCTCGGCGCCGAAGTAGGCGGAAATACCCGATCGCCGTCGGGTCTGCTCTACTGCGCAGGCGCAAGTTTCCGGCGCCTGCGCAGTAGAGCGGACCCGACGGAGATCGGGTATTTCCGTCTATTTCCGTGCTGAAAGTCGCCACAGCGCCCCCGCTGGAGCCAGCAAAGGTAAATATTGAACTGACAGTCGGCACAGTCGCCGGCTGTTCGGAGGGCTGCGGCGAGACCCCCGTGGGACAGAGGACGGCGTGGGAAGCCTCATTAGGATCCGGAGGCTTCCCCCACCCGAGGTGAGTACCCCCCAGGGGAGGTTTTTGTTGTTACAGAGTCTCTTTAATTCCTCCCTTTCCCACTCCCACCTTTCAGTATAGGTAGCCAGCTCACCTCCACACCGCAGCAGCCACCAGTGTCACTCATTTCTCCACTCGTCTCCAGAGCAGAAGCTTTCTCTTCCCCTCCGTCTCCATCAGCCACTGCTGTACAGCTGTACATCTGTCCCTCCAACCAGCACATCTCACTTGTGACTTGTCAGCATGTTACCGGTGAGCCAGACGGGAAGAGCAAGCTTCTACGTTGGAGACGAGCGGAGATGTAAGCGACTGGCGGCTGCTATTCCACATCCTCCGCTTGTAACTCTGCAATACTGCTCAAGTCCATAGCCGCCGGCCACAACGCCAACGTGCAGAGAGAGCAGGGCGGCCGCTGCACAGGCCACTGGCAGCAGAGTACCGCGGTCAGGCGCTCGCCTGATCTCCCTGCATTGCAGCATTTGCAAGCTTGTAAATGCTACACCAGTTTAGCCTAGTGCTTTGGTGCCCTTGCTCCTGTGGTGCCCTAGGAAATCCTGTCAACCTTATTGGTAATGCCAATAACCAAACATGGTACAGTATTGAGGTTTGCCTAAATCCTGGCAGCCAAGATTTGAGCAAACGTGCAGTCATTTGGCTCCAGGTTTTCCAACCAAGACTAGAGGTTTAAGATGCTTGTGACTTTTGTGGACCTGGATTACACAGTGGGAAGTAAATCAATATTTTTTCTTTATTGTGCCCATTTTTCAATCAAAGGTTTTTTGAGCTGTTTTTTTTCTCTTCACTTCAAATCTACTTTTGGAGGGAGTGAATGCAATTCACAACTATCTATGCAGATCTTTCTTAAGGTGGCCACACACCATACAATTTTTAAAATATCTGTTCAATTCAAGAATTGCAATCAGTTTTTCTGACTGATTGTAACATTTCAAAAATATGACCAATGTACCACACACCTATGTTCATTTTTTCCTCAATTATGATAAAAATGATTGGAAACTTTGAGAAAATTGCTAGGGTGCGTATATTAATAAACTGAAAATCTAACACACACCATACAATCTTTAGAAAAATTGAAGAAAAATTTCCAGAAAAAAATGGGAAATACGATTGGAATTTTCAGTCGAATGAAAAAAAAAAAGCTTGCGATTTCTTCGGGAGATCCGATCATATTTATCAAATTGCTGTAAAATCGGATCATTTTATTGTATCGTGTATGGCCACCTTTAAGGTGAGGGTAAAGCCCAGGTGAGGGTAGCTATTACCAGGTAAGGACAGATCGTCACTTACACTTACTGAGCTCTTTATTAACAACCCCTATAGATCTGCTCATTCATAAAGTTGCCTTGTCAGGTAACTAGGTAGCTGCAGTGAAAGTGCATGTAGATACAGGTTAGCAATTTTTTTTTCATGTTAACAGCAAACGTCAAAATATTAAAAATGCTATCTTTGAGTTTTGCCCTTAAAGGTTTTTGAAGTTAGATGAGCTGGTTTGAGTATTATTGTTACTGCTGGTATTCCTTGTATTCACATGCACAGCCATTTCTAGATTAACGAGAGAGGTCAGAGAAGAATGGCCAGACTGATTCAAATTGACTGAAATGCCATGGTAACTCAGATAACCACTCTTTATAGCTGTTGTATGCAGAACACTATTTCACAATGTACATGTTAAACATTATCAGATTCCACCTCTGTCCACCATGAACACAAATTATAGGTTGCAGTGGGCACAGGTTCACCAAAACTAAACAGTTGAAGACAGGAAAATGTAGCCTAGTCTGATGGAACTTGATTCCTGTTAGGGTCAGGATTTGCTATCAGCAGCATAACCTATGGAATTAAACTGATTTGTGTAAAAAGCTCAAGTTGCTAGTCGTTTGAAGTATGATATACTAAGAGATTCATAGGCATAAATGTGCAGCTGACAAATCTGCACAATGCAATCATATCAACATGCACAAAAAAACTTTGCAACATATTGGGAAACCTATGCCATGAGTAACAGAGTTTGTATTGAGAGAATGGACGGCCCTAACCAGCATTAGAATAATTTCCTTATAAAGTGCTTGGTGAGTATATGATATCCAGCTTGGGGACTCTGATCAATCAGAGTCCGATGTTGAATTTACTTCTTAGATAAGAGCATGCATACAGTGCTGCTATTATTGTAGCTTTGCTTACTATTTTTTTAACATAATCAACAAAAATGCCCTAGGATATGACAAGTCAGCCACACACACACAACAACCCGGGTGTTTTTGACCACCTCTTTTGACTGTCATTGTTGTCATTGTGTTTGGTATTATCATATAGGAAGATCATACCTCCATCATAACATGCTGACTGACAGCTTCCTCACCGACTCTTCTCATCTAACACCCCCATGGATATCCTTTTACAAGCACTTTATATTGCAGATGTACAGCAAACTGCTGCATGATGACCATAACTGTAGCGCACAACAACAATGATTTGGGATAGACAAATCAATGTTTTGCTAAGTCATTTATTTTAAAATCACTTTTACAATCACTTTAACAATATATGCAACTCAGTAAGTTATGAATACCTGTACAGATTTACGCTTTTTACTCTACACTTTAGCTACAAATACATACATTTGAACTATATACTGTATGTATGTATGTATGTATATATATATATATATATATATATATATATATATATATATATATATATGTATACAGTATATATATATATACAGTGTATGCTACAACTAAGGGAGCCTGCAATGAGACAAACATTGAAGATACCTTTGCTGACTTTACTTTAGTAACCCTGTTTACGTGATATCTAATATCTTGTAAATCATTGGCACAGAGGATCAGGTGTTCTGACTCCACTTCAACTGTGTTTTACACCTGTGAGGCCATACTAAAGAGGAAAGGTCAATGCTGATGGGTTACGTGACAATGCTGGAGTCATAGAAACGGGATCTCTGGAGTTGGATGAAGGAAGATCACATTGCTGGATTGTAGACTCCACTATGCTCAACACTCTGCATGGGGGGCACCTCTGGCTACCTAATAGTGGGGAGGGGGGGGGGTACCTCTATCTACCTAATACTTTTTGTGGGGCAGCTCTGGCTACCTAATAGTGGGGGGGGGGTACCTCTATCTACCTAATACTTATTGTGGGGCAGCTCTGGCTACCTAATAGTGTGTGGGGGGGGGGTACCTCTATCTACCTAATACTTTTTGTGGGGCAGCTCTGGCCACCTAAAATTATTTGGGGAGCACCTCTGACTACTTAATACTTAATATTGATATCTGTGGGCGACTTCATTATTTCACCTATGGGAATATGGCTACTTCATACTTTTAAAGAGAGACTGAAGTCTCGCAAAACACATATTTTTCTTTAAAAACCTCTTTAACATAAATGCCCTAACTGAAACACTGCATCCCCGCGGCTGAAAATTCAGTAAATCACCCCAAACTCACCGGGGCACATTGCGGGGAGCGCTTCCATGTCAAGGCAGAGCTTTGGGCTGTAGCTTTGCCTCTACTCACGTCCATCCGCACTGTACGCCGCCTCTCACACATTTTTATTGAATATTATGTCAGAGTTGAATACCACTTTAAATAGCACAAAGTACTATCTCTTTTATAACCTGCTCAATCCAGAGCCACCACTGAACACATACTACAGTTCCTGGACGAGATGGTCGCTTGGGTCACCTTGGCTAAGAGTATAGTGTGTGTACAGCAGCTCTCAATAACTCAGTAACCATAACTGCTGCAAAGTAAGGGCGGTTTGAGGAGCAAAAAACTTATGTATGCATGTCTAGCTAGAAGCAGAACTAATCAGAGTGTTTCTGAAGGGACAAAATCTCCCTCGGTTTGCAGAAAATTCACGAAATGTTTCATCAAAAGAATCTGCTTATCACATTTATTGGCATTTATTGGAGTATGAAATTTATTGGAGTATGAAATATGCCAAAGTGACATGAAGGAGCAAACACAAAAGCGCTAGAATGGAACCTATTTTCTTCTCACATGGCCACAAATGAGGGTATTTGGGGATTTTATATAACTGTATTTTGCAGAAGTACTGAGGGGTGACTGAGATGAGGGAAGCAAAACATGTAAGTGGGAGGGGCTTTTATGAGAAAGTGGAAATCCCTGTATGCTCCATTCCCTACCCTGATATCATGCATTAAAAAAAGGTGCTGTGGTAACTGTGATAACTGTGCTAGTAGAATATCGGTAAAATTACTGATATTCTACTACTGGACTAGATCCCTGACTTAGCCTAACATTTTATCTGTTGAAAGGGTGCTCAGATAAGTTGGCAATGGGAGACCACCATTCATCATACTGCCACAGGGGCAATCTGACTTTTATCTGCAGTCAGCAGCACTACCATTATCAGACAGTTGTGTGGCCTACAGATGGATACGATAGTAATTTTTACCAATATTTTACCAGCTTTAAACCTATTCTCACTTGAAACCTCCTCCTTCCAATGCCTAATCTTAACCTCCCCCCACCCCTGCTGCAATTTCTGACGATATCTGTGCTGCTCTTGCTACAGAAATCTACACTGGGCAATTAACATTTGGATCTAAAAGGGATGCTCATTTTCCTGCAGCCTGCATCCCATGCTTTGCTGAATACAGCTGACTGCTCATGCTCTGACTTTTCTGTCTGTTAGTAACCCTGCTATAATTGACTGCACTGATTAGCACACTGTGCAGCCTCACATACGTGTGGTCAAGGGGACAGACTAATAGTAGTTTTAACAGAATGACCTTTCTATCACAAACACAGGGGTCCCCAAACCAGTTCTGGACATGTTTAAAAGGTGATAAGTGATAAGAGCACAAAAACAAATTTTACACTATGAATTAATTATAGAACATTTTTTTAATAATAAAACAGTCTGAAATAAGACACTGATTGTACCTAATCAAATGCATACACCAATACTATTACTTGAGAACCAGTTTCTTTTTCTTTAGCAAGTCATCTCAGTTGCCTGACCATGCACCTGCGTCATGGGAACAGATGCAGTAGGGAGAAGGAAACCGCCAGAACAGCTCTGGGGAAACATTTTGTTGATGATAAAGGTGACTGAAGTCCCTGGACCCACCAGGTAGCTATATATAGCTCTGATTTCATTTGCTTTTTTTTTGAGCAGGAAAGAACAATCAAATCTAGTTTAAAACATTTGCTTTTTTTGCTGATAAATATAGAAATTCATTTTTTGTTGTGTGCTGATCCATGCAACCTAAAAAAAAGTAACTTGTGTATTATTTAATATTAATCAAACTTTTTCAGTTCTTCAGTATAACAATGTACACAAAATAAGTCATTCATTGCTTGACAATACAATTAAACGCTGAAAGAATAATGGATAGGAAATTTACTAATTACTTTTAAAACAAACCGCTAAATCAAAGGCGTACAGAGTTGCACTTGAAAGTATGAATAGACTGGTCTAAAAAATGATTATGTGTGAGCTGTGAATGTATGTCCCCCATCCCTCTTCTCCTGCCAGGCTTTGCTTACTCTAGTAACATACTCCATGCTGACAAGGTTCATGTCAGACAGAGCCCCCTGTCACTTGCTGCATTCACTCTTTTCTCAGCTCTGAGAGCTGTCACCACCCCCTGGAAAGAGCTCTTCAGCACAGACAACGCTTGTACCAGCCCTGGCAGCGGGGTGGGGACACCAGAAGAATACATAAAAATTTACGTTTTTTTTCCTCCTATTCAGATACTTCACAGGCAAGTGAATAATGTTTCAAACAGGTGAATACTTAAGTGCAGCATAGAGAGGAGTCAGAGTACAAATGCAAAAGTTGGCAAAATAAAAATGGACCAGTTAGTAAAGTGTTTATTCTTTCTTTTTCAGTTATGAGATAAAATGTAGGCTTCACTGCTGCAACAAGCATTTTAAAAAATTGTCTTAAATACCTTGTTGTGCACGATATCTAAATCATTTACAGACGGCAACATTTGTAACAGACTAATTCATTATTAAAGAAAACCTGAACTGAAAATTAAAAGTCAAAATAACCATACACAAGTCATACTTACCTCCCATGTAGTCTACTACTCAATCTTTTCCTCCTGTCCCGTATCCTGTTTGTCCACTGTGATCAAGGGAATTCTCCGTCCTCCATTTTGAAAATAGCCATTACCCCATAACAGCTTCCTAGTCAGCACACTGTGAAAATGTAACATCGCCCACTTGAGCCATAGGGAAACAGGGACATTACCTGGCACATCAGTTGTCCTCTCAGCTATAATTGACAGCAACTGATATATAACTGACAGCAACTAATATATTTCAGTTCTGACAAAATGTTGTCAGAACTGGAAGGGATCGTTGTCAGAAGAAAATGGTGAGATTATGAGAGGAACTGATGGAAAGGTAACTATGTAATGTTCATTTGAAGTTACCTCGTGTTTATTTTAAATAATTTTACTCAGTTCAGGTTCCCTTTAAATGCAGGTACCTGTTAAAATGCAACTGCAGTTGGTACATGCTTATGCATGGGAAGTTCGGTGGCACAGTGGATAGTACTCTTGCCTTGCAGCACTGGGTCCTGGGTTTAAAGAGACACTGAAGCGAAAAAAAAAAATATGATATAGTGAATTGGTTGTGTACTATGAATAATTACTAGAAGATTAGCAGCAAAGAAAATATTCTCATACTTTTATTTTCAGGTATATAGTGTTTTTTCTAACATTGCATCATTCTATAATATGTGCAGATTACACAACACTCAGCATTCAAAATGAGTCTTTCAGAGCAGTCTGTGAAGTAATGACATCTCCTCTAGCAGAGGAACAGTAAATAGTCCAGGAACAGTTGAGATAATAAAAGTCAGATAACAGCCCTCTCCATGACTAACTTAAGTCGGGAGAGCTTAAAGAGAACCCGAGGTGGGAATTACTTTTACTATTGGGGCACAGAGGCTGGTTGTGCGCACTAAGACCAGCCTCTGTTGCCCCATCGTGTGCCTCCATGTCCCCCCTGCTCGCCGCTATACCCCCCGCATTGCTGGCTGTGTCGCCAGCTCAATGTTTACCTTGCGCTGTCAGTCAGCGCCGCTCCCCCGCCTCCTCCGCATCGGCGCCACCCGCCGCGTCACTTCCCTCCTATCAGCGGGAGGGAAGGGACACGGGCGGGTGCGCCGATGCGGAGGAGGCAGGGGAGCAGCGCTGACTGACAGCGCAAGGTAAACATTGAGCTGGCGACACGCTGCGTGTCGCCAGCAATGCGGGGGGTATAGCGGCGAGCAGGGGGGACATGGAGGCACACGATGGGGCAACAGAGGCTGGTCTTAGTGCGCACAACCAGCCTCTGTGCCCCAATAGTAAAAGTAATTCCCACCTCGGGTTCTCTTTAATGGCTTGTTTGCATAGAGATAACAACTGAAGTTTCTCAACTCTTCCTGGAAACAATTACACTGATGTATCTGATCGCTTCAGTGTCTCTTTAAATCTGCTCTATCTGTACAGAGCTTGTATGAGAAACTGATGCCCATCACAACACTGCAATTTCAGCACAGTATATAAGTACACTGTAGCATGCCATCCTGTCTCTCTCTGCTGTCAGATAAGCTCTTCCTATACTACACCAACACACATTCACAAAGTGACCATGAATTGATAAGCCAAAGACATTGCGCTCTCTTAGCCTAGTTCTGCTACAATCACCTGAGCATCAGGCTCTGGTATATAAAATGTGAGCTCTCTCTGCATGTGCAGTGTCAAAGAGGAATTTATATATTTTCCTTATTTGGTTGCATTTTGTACTGTTTAGGCTGGAAATAATAATATTCTGTTTTTGGTATTTCTGCTAGTTCATATCTTCTAGCAACCCCACAGGGAATGTCATGAAGAGTCTACAAATTCTACTGTACCAGACCCTAATTTCCCTAACCTAAATTGTCATAGGTCTATTTCCCTTACTCAAACTCCAGTTCTCCTAACTCTAATTTATATTATCCTAGACCAGATCCCCCTAGCACTGACTGTCAGAAATGACTATTACTCTAATGTTGTAGCGCTCGAGACCTTGGTTCAGTTACCGACCAGGATATTATCTGCTTGAAGCTAAATTGTTTTCCTCATGTGTGTGTGGGCTTCCTCCAGACATGCCAGCTTCCTCCCACGTCTCAGCAGGTTGACTCGCTTCCCTCCCACTGGACCTAGACTATAGTTGGGAAATTAGACTATGGTAGGGTCATTAGGTTGTTAGCCCCCATGAGAAACGTTTAATTAGTTACCAGAACAGATCAATGTACTCTAAAAGTGCTGAGGAAAAATGGCAGAGCTATATAGATGCATAATATTTAATTAACCTTTACATTAATTTCCAAAAGCATAATTACTTTAACAGCTGATTTAGCTGCAGTAGTGTATGAATAACACCATAAACAAGCATGCACCTAATCTTGTCCGATTTGACAATAATGTCAGAAATACTTGAACTGCATATGCTTGTTTAGGGTCTATGGCTAAAACTATAAGGGACCATTCACACTAGCATTCACAAGCGCTAGCATTTTGCATGGGTGATTTTACCGCGCTTAGTGTGGTAAAATCACTGTATACTCTTGCGATTCCCGAGCGATCGCGATCAGCGCTTTTTTAAGCACTGCATCGTGATTGCTCCAGAATTGCAAACAATTGCTGATTATCGCGAATCAACCTCGATCTGCGGCAATCGCGGCAGTGAGATCACTGCCATTATGTTTGTATTAGCGGGAATTACCCGTTAATCGCCCGAGTGAGAACGGGCCCATAAAGGCAGAGGATCAGCAGGATAGCCAGGCAACTAGTATTGCTTAAAAGGAAATAAATATGGCTGCCTATATATCCTTCTCACTCTAGTAGTCCTTAAATGACAGTAGTAAGCATACATCTTATTTGGCATTATTCTAGCTTGATTAATACAGAAATAAACACAATAACACAATTTATAGATCACATATAACTGTAGGATGTTGTAGCCTGTGCATACAGTATCTATAAAATGAAGCATTTAATAATGAAAACAAAAAACAATCATGATGCTGGCAAACGATTAATTAACATTCATAACATTCAACTTCCTAAATTTTACTTGGGCGACATTGGCTAACAGTCTTTAACAGTGTGCCATATGGAGGAGATAAAAAAAAAAACTTGGAAATTGGGTGGGTCTGTCTCAGGAAGTGTGTGTGTGTATATATGTGTATATATATATATATATATATATATGTTACGGCCAGAACCCGTAGTGTGGACACTTCTAGTTCTGGCCGGCCACTTCGGGTTCTGGCCGGCCAACGTGCGAAGTGGCCGCAGCGCAGCGGCCAATGTTAGAAATGGAATGTTACGCCGTCTCGCTGGGGCCAAATTGATGACAACTTGCATAATTTAATGAAATATAGCCGGCGGCAATGTAATAGATGAAGCCGCCGGCTTTCGCACTGCCTCTCTCCTCCCCCCCCCCCCCCGCCTCCCTCCTCTCCCCGCCTCCCATACAATAAGTAGCAGCCGGGGACATGCAACCGGAGAGTCGTTCGTCGCAGCAGGGGCAGCAGAGCGGGGAGGCTGCAGACATTGCTTCTGCCAGCACCCGCTCTGCAGGAACGGCAGGATTCCCCTGCCGCGACGAACGACTCTCGGGACACGCGTGTGCCCGCCGGCTGCTACTTATTGTATGGGAGGCGGGGGGGGGGGGGGGGGCGATCGGGGAGAGAAGAGAGGCAGTGCGAAAGCCGGCGGCTTCATTTATTACATTGCCTCCGGCTATATTTCATTAAATTAAGCAACTTGTCATCAATTTGGCCGCAGCGAGACGGCGTAACATTCCGTTTCTAACATTGGCCACTGCGCTGCGGCCACTTCGCACATTGGCCGGCCAGAACTAGAAGTGGCCACACTGCGGGTTCTGGCCGTAACATATACACAAAATGGATGGTTATAATGGATATACAAAATGGATGTATCTTATATATCGGATGTATGTTATATATGTGTGTATGTGCCGTGATCACTCGAAAATGGCAAATGGCTTGACCGATTTCAACGAAACTTGGTATACAGATCCTTTACTAATTGGGATGGTCTTGCATCCCCCCTGCACACCTGGGCGGAGCTACAAACAGCAAATCAGATTTCACCCATTCATGTCAATGGAAAAAATGTAAAAGGCTGCCATTCTCACAGTAATCAAGCCATAGTCCCCACACTTGGCACAGTTGGTCACTTGGTGACCGAGGTTACAAATCCAGGAAAAAGTGGCAGAGCATAAAACAGCCAATCGAATTTCAGCCATTCATTTTTAATGGGAAAATGTAAACTGCAGCCATTCTTAGATTGTTAATCGCAGGGTTCTCAAACTTGGCACACTTGGTCACTGGATGAATGAGATTAAGATTCAGGAAAGTGGATGGAGCCTACAACAGTCAATCAAAATTCACCTATTGATTTTCAAGGGGAATATTTAAACTGCTGCCATTCTTACACACTGTTTATGGAAGAAGCTTCAAACTTGCAACAGTTGGTCATTGGGTGATTGGGGTCCAAATTCACTAAAGGGGCAGGGCCACAAACAGCAAGTCAGATTTATTTGCTGGATAAACTGCTTCCATTCCCACATTTTTGGTGCCAGAAACCTGAAAGCTCACAGACTTGGTAATTGAGTGACTGTGTGTCAATGATACAAAAAGTAGGCAGAGCCAAATACAAATTTCACTGGTCAAATATAAACTGCAGCTATTCTTACACTGTTAATGGCAGGGTTTTTAAACTTTGCACAGTTAGTCACTGGGTGACTGGGATTAATATTCAGAAAAATGGGTGGAGCCTACAACAGCCAATCAAAATGTACCTGTTGATTTTCAAGGGGAATATTTAAATTGCTGCCATTCTCACACTGTTAATAGCAGATGCCTCAAACGTGGTACAGTTGGTCACTAGGTGACTGGGGTTCAAATTCAGAAAGGGGGCGGAGCCACAAACAGCCAATCAGATTTGATTATTTTCAATGGGAATATACAAATTATTGATACCAAGGACCCCAAAGCTCATAAACTTGGTAATTGAGTGACTGTATGTCAAGGTTAGAAAAAGTAGGCGGCGCCAACAACTACATTTTTTACATGGGAAAATATAAACTGCAACCATTCTTACACTATTAATGGCAGGGTTCCCAAACTTGACACAGTTGGCCACTGGGTGACTGAGATTAATATTTAGAAAGTGGGTTGAGCCTACAACAGCCAATCAAAATGTACCTATTGATTTTTCAAGAGGAATATTTACATTGCTACCATTCTTACACTGTTAAAGGTAAGAGGCCTTAAACCTGATACAGTCATTGGGTGACTGGGGTTGAAATTCACTGAAGGAGATGGAGCCACAAACAGCCAATCAGATTTGTTAGATTGATTTCAGCCATTCTGTTATTGGAGGGGTTCTCAAACTTGACACAGTTGGCCACTGGGTGACTGGGATTAATATTCAGAAAAGTGGGTAGAGCCTACAACAGCCAATCAAAATTCATCTATTGATTTTCAAGGGGAATTTTGAAACTGCTGCCATTCTTACACTGTTAATGGCAGAGGCCTCAAACCTGCTACAGTCGGTCATTAAGTGAATGGGATTCAAGTTCACTAAAGGGGCAGAGCCACAAACAGCCAGACAGATTTCTTTGCTGGATAAACTGCTTTAATTCACACAATTTTGATGCCAGGAACTCGAAAGCTCACAAACTTGGTCATTGAGTGACTGTGTGCAGTAGCATACCTAGGGTATTTGGCATCCGTGCTGATTATCCACAGACACGCCCCCCCCCCCCCACGCAATGGGGATACATTGTGCAGCCGCACCAAAAAATGGGTGTGGTCATGGACTTAGCAATGGTGGGACATTAGATTAGGACAGTGGTGGCGAACCTTTTGGAGGCCGAGTGCCCAAACTACATCCCAAAAGTCACTTATCTATCGCAAAGTGCCAACAGCAATTTAAACTAAATACAAACATTTTAGCTCATACATGAACATTATGGAAAATCCAAGTTGAAAATAAACTGTGAAGATAAACAACTCATCCATCCTACTCCTGAAAAAATTATTTTTTTCAGAACTCCCCCAGTTTTAATTTTCTGTTTTAAAAAGCTAAAAAAAAAGTAGGTTTAATGCTATTGTCTCATATGATGATGATTCAGATTTTCCCATAGTCTCGCAGTTAGCAATCATGAGGCCCCCAACAAGACAAATTTAGCAATCATGAGGCCCCCAACAAGACAAATTCAGCAATCATGAGGCTCCCCAACAAGACAAATTCAGCAATCTTGAGGCACCCAACAAATCATGAGGCCCCCAACAAGACAAATTCAGCAATCATGAGGCCACCAACAAGACAAATTCAGCAATCTTGAGGCCCCCAACAAATCATGAGGCCCCCAACAAGACAAATTAAGCAATCATGAGGCCACCAACAAGACAAATTCAGCAATCATGAGGCCACCAACAAGACAAATCCAGTAACCATGAGGCCCCCAACAAGACAAATTCAGCAGTCATGAGGCACATAAATAGACAGCATTTCACATAAATGGGCAGAATGCCCCCTTAATATGGTAGACACCTCACACCTGGCTTCTGAATTCTCCTCTACTGGCTGCTGTGCCTGGCTGGCAATACTGTTTTGGGCTGGAATTTGGGGATGATGTGTTGGCTGAAAGGCCTGGCAGTGATGCTGTGGCCTGGCTGGCGGTGATGCTGTGGCCTGACTGGCGGTGATGCTGTGGCGTGGCTGGGCTGGCGGTGATGCTGTGGCGTGGCTGGGCTGGCGGTGATGCTGTGGCTGGGCTGGCTGGCGGTGATGCTTTGCTGTGCTTGGCTGGTTGAAGTAAATGCTGGCCTGACTGGTGGTGATGCTGCGGCCTTTTTGCCAGTGATTCTGGGCTGGTTGGCAGGTGGTGATGTTAGGCTGGCTGGCCTAGATAGTTTAGGTAGTGAGAGGTTCCCCCTAGTTTAGGTAGCGCCAGGAGCCCCTCAGTTTAGGTAGCGCCAGGAGCCCCCCAGTTTAGGTAGTGACAGGAGCTCCCCAGTTTAGGTAGTTACAGGAGCCCCCCAGTTCAGTTAGTGACTGGTGACCCCCCCCCCCCTGTATGTAGTGACAGATGCCCCCCCTGCTCTACCTCCTGCTCTGCCTACCCCCTGGCTGTCAAGCACCCGGTGTGCCACGCCCCCCTGCGCCCAATGGTAGGAACACCACTGACTGTGTGTCAAGGTTACAAAAACTGGGTGGAGTCAAAAACAGAATACCCTGGGAAAATGTAAACTGCGGACTTTCTTCACTGTTAATGGCAGGGTTTGGTGATTGGGATTCAGAAAAATGGGTGGAGCCTAAAAAAGCCAATCAATATTCACCTGTTTTCACCTGATTTTCACTGGGAATATTAAAATTGCTGCCATTCTTGCACTGTTAATGGCACAAGCCTCAAACCTGGTACAGTTGGTCATTGGGTCACTGGGGTTCAAATTCAGAAAAGGAGGCAGAGCCACAAACAGACAATCAGATTTGTTTTTATTGATGCCAAGGACCCAAAAGCTCACAAACTTTCTCATTGAGTGACTGTGTGTCCAGGTTACAAAAAGTGGGCAGAGCTAAAAACAAATTTCAGTGGGAAAATATAAACTGCAAATCTTCTTACACTGTTAAAGCGGAATATAACCCAGCATTTCATCTTTGCTCTAAAACATTATTTACAGCATATTATATGCAACCAGCATTTTTTTTTTTTTACTAGACCAGCATTCGAAAGGGTTGCATACAGAGCTTGAAAGTTCAGTGCAGTGAAATGTGGACGCATCCAAACTTGTAGGAATGTGACACATTCTCTGACTGTGGAGAAGCTGCTCAACACAGACAGAGAGTCAAAGCATGTCTGCCTGACTGAATGAATGAATGAATGAATGAATGAATGAATGAATAAAACCAGTTATTAATCAAATACAAAGTCCGCTCACAAAGCAAAAAACTGTACTTTTGGGAACCTATAACTTAATGAATATTAATAATATTAACTAAATGAATAATAATACTTCTGCACAAATGCAAATATTATAACCGTATGGCATATGAAAAGTAGGAAAACATGTTTTTATTGAATATTATGTCAGGGTTTTAAACCGCCTTAATGGCAGGGTTCACAAATTTTGACCAGATGGTCACTGGGTGACTGAGATTGATATTCAGGAAAATGGGTGGAGCCTACAACAGCCAATCAAAATTCACCTGTTGATTTTCAAGGGGAATATTTAAATTGCTGTAATTTTTACACTGTTAATAGCAGATGCCTAAAACCTGCTATAGTTGGTCATTGGGTGACTGGGGTATAAACGCTGGAGAGAGGTGGAGTCACAGACCGCCAATCTGATTTATTTACTTTCTATGGAAATATACAAATTATTGATGCCAAAGCTCACAAACTTGGTCATTGAGTGTTTGTGTGTTAGGGTTAGAAAAAGTAGGTGGAGCCAACACCAGCCAAATACATACCCCGGCAATGCCGGGTCATCAGCTAATATATATATATATATATATATATATATATACGGTATACCCCAAAAACGGAAGAATGTTTAGGAATTTCTAGAAGAGACAGATAGCATGCAGAAGACAATGGATATGCTCAGTGGTAATGTTCTTATTCTAGTATAACAATACATAGTGCACTGTAACAAATGGTGGCCCTGCATGTCTGTGTTGTCCCAAAAAGGAGTTACAGAGCCCACATGCCAGCTGCTAAACAGCATGACGACTGAGTGTAAATTCCACAAATCATTCTAATCAATAGCAGTTTTTTTCTCACATACTGTTACACAAATGGGAAAAAACCTAACTTTTATTCCTGTATGCCCAAGTCTTTATGCTTTGTCAAATATGAGTTTATCATTTAACAAAACATGGATATTCTATAAACCTGGAGAAAATGGAATGCACATTAAAGATGTCGCTCACAGCAATCATATATCTACTATGGTTTTAAACTATTTCAAGACAAACGTATCTAAATTCTAATTATTTTTTCCTGGCAAAAATAATAACGTATACGGTATAGCACATACTCATAACAAACCTCATGTGAGTAAGTATGGTCATTGCTGAATTCTTTCAAAAAAGAAATTCTACATTTATGACTGCTGTGCTGATTCTGTGTCTTTAAACTTCATTGACAGGCATACAACTAAACATACCTTCTCATTGCCTGGTATGCAGACTGCTCACATCAGTTCCTAAGTAGGTATGGCTCTGCCTAGGAGAACTCACGGAGAAGCATGTGATCAGTTTGATCAGCTGATAGATTGTTGTCGGGGAAAAAAAGTCTTCATTTGTCAAGCTTGTTTGGGTGCCCATTGATAATACTGTCTTGATTGTAATATCTTTCATCATCTATGTAGTATGCGGGACTACCTAAATTATTTCTTCTAAGTATATTCACTCAGTTTACCCTTCTTCTACATACATTTAGTAACTGTAAACATTGAATATAGTATCACTGATATAAGCACCTTTTGTCTGATGACCACTCACTCCCTTAGCAGGAAATGAGCAGGAGCCAATGGGAATCCTCAGTTACAAGTTTAGCCCTCCTGGCGGTCTCATTCTTTCTGGATTTTAGGGTCTAAAAGCTGCAATTTTTTTGCTGGCTTTTAGACCCGAAAAACCTGGAAAAACTCACAATGCAGGGAGATCTGCAGCAGCCTCAGCACTCACTCATCTCCCTGAGATCCAGCGCTGCAGTTCTCTTCCTCCGGGTGGCGCTGTAATCCTGTAGTGAGATTGCCATCTGTTGTCCCTCACCTGAGGGATGCAGAGACTCAGAGGACAGGAAGAGGAATGGCAGCCAGCATCTGGAACCCCTAGGAGGTGAGTGAAAACGCCCGCTGCATGCTATGCTCTGCACGGTTGGGGTTACCGCTCCAGACTTGTTTTTTCCACCCCAAGCCTGACTTGTGACAACCGCCAAGGAGATTAATCAAGTCTCAGATGGTTAATTCAGATGAACCCAACTGGAAATACATGATTTTGCCCCATGAGGATCCACAGGTCATGACTAATGGTAGCGCTAATGGGAAGTTAAAATTTATACGTCAAGTCCCCAGTTAGTGGTGGCAGTCATTTTCTGCCAGCAAGATAGCGGAATAACAGATCAAGAAAAGAAGAAGAAAAAATGACTGGAAACCAGATGCAGACTATTACCCTGCATTTTAATAAAATACTTTATAAACCTGTGCATTTAACTTTAGTTTTTCCCACAGTGTCAGTGAGTGTTCATACCATCCTTTATGGTAAATAGATAAGGGATCACATAAAACCCTTTCACCAATTTATCTAGGAGGAGGATGGTTATTTGACCACATCCTTATAAAGGTAGGGATGAGATACTGTATAATCTTAAGCATTCCCATTGTATTTTTCCAATCTCCTGGGTAGGGAAAAGCCCTATAAACTTAATATTAGGAGAATATTACATTTCAAGAGGGAAACAAATTCTGCACCCCTCTTTGCAAGACACCCCTAATGTAAAAGGCAATCTAGGTTGTTATTGGAAAGTGAGCAATGCCCTATGTAAGCAAACTACTTTTTCCTAGCCACTCCCTAACTCCACTGATTGGCCAGGCAGCGCACGGGGTCTGGGGGGGGCGCGCGCCGCAACGGATAGCGGCGATCGGGCGCGGGGCGGCGATCGGTGTGCTGGCGCAGCTAGCAAAGTGCTAGCTGCGTCCAGCAATAAAAAAAATTAAGAAAATCGGCAGAGCAGGGCCGGAGAAAACCTCCTGCACGGCTTACCCCGAACTATGTTCGGGGTTACCGCCAGGAAGGTTAACCCCCATGCAATTAATATTTTCTTTTGAGTTATCTCCTAGGAGATAATTTTCATATTCTCCTTAAAATAACTTTTCAGCATTTTATTTTGAAAATGTACCCAAAAGATAGAGAAAAAGTACCATCAAAATGATTTGAAGTATTTTCTTGCTTGCTAATTGTTTAAAAGGCATTTGCAATGGCTCATGTGCAATTCATTTTTTCTCCCAAGTTTTCTCTTAAAGCGGACCCAAACCAAACATTTTTTTAATTAAAAATATTTAATTGCACCACTCTGACACATACAAAAATAAATAAACACTCCTTCAAACCTATGATAATTTCAGTGCATGCTTTTCACCCTTTTCTTTTCATAGCTAGAGTTATACTGGGGGCAGCCATTAGCAATTCCTCCATTGCCGGACACCATCTACTCCACCAGTTTGCCGAAAAAATCCCGGCAATTTGAAAGGAAGGGAGGGGTTCCTCCAATAAATGTAAAATATTTTATATTTGTCATCATGCAGCTGAAAAAAGGCTGCTATTTATTATTATAATTTAGAAAATAGATTTTATTTCTGAAATCTTATATTTTTAATTTGGGTCCACTTTAATTGATACTTTCAAACTAGTTGTCAATAAGATGCCTTTTAAATCACCAGAAAGCAATAAAATACTAAAAACAGTATTGACAGTACTTTTCCACCTACTGTTTGGTATTTTTTTTCAATTGCAAAGTGCTGAAAAGTTATCCTAAATACAATATCAAATAATTATCTCCTAGGAGAAAACGTGGGAGAAAAAGTAAATTGCATATATGCAAGACAATACCAAAGTGCATATCACAGGTACAATTACGTCAGCATAGTTCCAAGTATGAGAGCTAAAGTGAAAGTGACCTGGATGAAGTCTGGACATGTCACCCATTAAAATATTTTGTTTTACCATGAAATAAAAGATACTACAAAGGAGACCGTAGACTGTTGAACAGCAGAAAAGGGATCACATTTCACTTCCAAAACCACAGCAATTAATCCAAGTTCCCAAACATATACAATGATTCTAAAAGAGGAGATAATGCAGCACAGTGGTAAACACGTTTGTCAAAACTTTTTGAACCATGTTGCTGTTCAAAAATTGGCATATATTTTCCCAAAAACTTACAGTGGGATGCGAATGTTTGGGCAACCTTGTTAATTATCATGATATTCCTGTATAAATCGTTGGTTGTTACGATAAAAAATGTCAGTTAAATATATCATATAGGAGACACACACAGTGATATTTGAGACGTGAAATGAAGTTTATTGGATTTACAGAAAGTGTGCAATATTTGTTTAAACAAAATTAGGCAGGTACATAAATTTGGGCACCACAAAAAATAAATGAAATCAATATTTAGTAGATCCTCCTTTTGCAGAAATTACAGCTTCTAAACGCTTCCTGTAGGTTCCAATGAGAGTCTGGATTCTGGTTGAAGGTATTTTGGACCATTCCTCGTTACAAAACATCTCTAGTTCATTCAGGTTTGATGGATTCCGAGCATGGACAGCTCTCTATAACTCACACCACCGATTTTCAATTATATTCAGGTTTGGGAACTGAGATGGCCATTCCAGAACGTTGTACTTGTACAGAACGTTGTACTCTGCATGAATGCCTTAGTGGATTTTGAGCAGTGTTTAGGGTTGTTGTGTTGTTCAAAGATCCAGCCCCAGCGCAGCTTCAGCTTTGTCCTTGATTCCTGGACATTGGTCTCCACAATTTGACCTGGTGCATGCTATTACATAATATGCCACCGGGTTATGGAGAAGTACCCTTGCGAGGCTGAAGATGGCAACGCACAGAGTCACGGACTAAGAGCACAGCGGCCTGGGACAGCTGAATCGCTACTCTGCTGAAGACTCTCTCAGGGTCCCAGGGGCCACAGTTAAGTTGAAGGGAGACCTAGGGGGGCATGGCAGCTGGCTCAAGGGCCCGGGAAGGAAATTGGCAGCCACAAAGGGGCCCTTAATGCTACTTTAGAAAAGGGGGGGTCAGGCATGTCGGGGGGGGGGGGGCGCCCCAGGTTAATTTTGCCCGGGGGACCAATAGTAACTTTTACCAGCCCTGATTGAGCTTGGGTGTAATATGCAAGCACCAGTTGCATTGTAGACCTATAGAGCTTGGTCTGTAATGCTGCAGGCGCATGCATAGTACAGTGCCACTTTTTTTCTGTACCTACTTTACCAGGTGCTATCACACCTTTTAATGCAATTCACCGTGTGATGTTGGCAAAAGTAGGCAATTGCTTCCCCCTTCACCTCGCCCTCCCTTTTCTCAATAATATTCCCACTCCGTGTCTTAGCAATCCCTCTCTAACAATATAACATCATTTTTCAGCACCATAAAACTAGTCTACCTCGAAGCCTTCACAGGTCTCCTCCCAATGTAAGCCCCCTCAGCATAAAATACTATTCCTGTCCTGGAAATCACACTTTATTATTAATAAATTGAAAATAAAGATAACCCAATCCCAATGAAGAAGCCCAGCAATGAAATCCTCAACATTGGCAATATCTTGTGTTCACACACACCAAAATTAACCGCTTCAGCCTACAGGTGTTTTAACCTCAATTATAGAAGCAGTTTTCCCCTGTCAGCGCTCCTCCCATTCATTTGTCAATAACGTTATCACTACTTATCACACCTAAATGATCTATATCTTGTTTTTTTCACCACAAATTTGGCTTTTTGGGGTGATAATTTGTTTCAGTAATTACTTTTTTAATGCATTTTATAAGGAAATTCAAGAAAAAAATTAAAAATTATAAAATTTCTCCACTTCCATCCCCTTTTAAACAAGGCTACTAAAGATACAACCCACACATTTTATTTGACCACTTATTTCAGCTACCACAACATTTACATTATTTTCCTAAAGAATTATACATTTTTTCTGTTTTTACCCTATCAATAATCACAAGCCCCTTATTTGCTGAAATAACAGTAATATACCCTCATTACATGTATATTAAAAAAAGTTCAGGCCCTAACTTAGTGTCATTTTTTTTACATGTATTTATTTTTGGCAGCTACGGGAAGAGTGTGGGTTAATAAGATTTTATTATACAATATGTTAAATGTATTTATTTTACTTTTTTTTAACATTAATTTTACTTTTTATACCTGGTAGTATACTTTTACTTTTTATTCCTGGTAGTTACCAGGAAGTGCTCAATCTTTTTTATTTTCTAGTACTTTTTACTTTTATGCTGCATTCACAGTGGGATGTTGCGGAGCTGCATTATAAAGTCTTATAATGCAGCTTACCGCACTGCAATGCTAATCCTATGCCCTACAATGCAACGTTAGTGTTGCATTGTAACATCTAGCGTTATGGTAACTCACTGCTTGCAGTGCATTACCTCTAAACGCACACGTTACCTGGTACAAGAAGCATACTTATCATTGCCTGTATGTTTTTTTACTGTACCTACTGTATGTGATGGTAACGCTTCCTTAATGTGTGTTACCAACTTTTTTTTGTATTACGTTGTAATGCTGTGTTGTGACTTTAATGTCACATTACAACGCATCGTTCCACTGTGAATGAGCCCTCAGTTTTATGAATCAACATACCTTGTGATTTGAGGCATACTGATTCATTCACAAGGGCTTGGTTGGCTTGGGAAAACTTGTTCCCCTCCACCAATCGATTCCCTGTAAGTGCCGCTGGGAACAAACAGTGGGAGCACGCAATTGTGAGCACACCCACCATAACAACGCTGGACACGTATACTCATCCAGATAGATTACAGCGGCTCCTATCTGGATGACTATAGTTGTCCAGATAGGATTAATGTAACGATTGTGGAATAGATTCTGTGGTCAGCGCACAAGATGCGTGCTGACACAGCGGAAATCCTCCACAAGCGTATAATTAAGGTAGAACCCAGGTTAGGTGCTATGCACCTGTAGAGGGCAATTCCCACCGGCAGATGGAGCTGTGGATTGCAGACGAGCACAGCCTCTGCACGGCCACAGATGCCAGAAGGGAATTGTACAGATAAAGGCAAAGTAGGGCATGATAGCCCTCTAAGAGAGAGAGCACAGAGACAGACTAAATGTGTGTCCACCAAACTAGTCGCCACCCAGCGACGGTGAACACACATCAGCATAAACAAAGTATGAATGCAATCGCGAGAGAGGCGATTGCCAGAAGTGAAACAAGACCGAATCAAGAGTAGCAAAGGCACAGCAAACAACAATGAGAGATAAGGAAAATAACAAACGCTAGCTAAACGCGAACACCGCACTCGTTCGCAAAAGCGAACGCGTTTACGGCGCGGTCTCCGCACGATAAGCGCAACAGAGACAAGCACACCACCCTAACTAACCAACGACACACAAACACGAAATAGAGAACGTGAACGCTTGCTTAACGGTTACCTCACCGAGCCTACAGCAAGCGTTCGTATCAGACAAGACAGAAAGAAGGAGCAGCCAGCAGCAACCGCAGCTCTGGCCTACACTCCCAGACAGAGCTCAGAAGGAACCACCGCTGCTACCGCAGAAACAGGAATAGGTCAGAAACAGGAATAGGTCAGATAAGATCCACCGCTCTTCCGCCAGAGCGAGTGCGATCCGGGTTCAGGGACAGGAGAGGAAGGATCTACTGCTCTTTCTGCCAGAGTGAGTGCGATCCACACGGCAAAACAGACAGAACGATTCCTCGTCGACCACCGCTGGCGACAAAGCAATCGAGACTCAGAAGGAAGCACTGCCACTACCATTAGGGCCAATGCAATCCAGACAGATGAACAGAAGGGGCTACCAGTAGCAACCGCTGCTCTGGTTAGCACCCCCAGACAGACAGAACGACTTCCTGTCGACCGCCGCTGGCGGCAGGACAATCGCAGCAGAGAGACAACACAGGCAAAACAGATAATGCAAGCTAACTGCCCTAGAGGAGCTGCCTAGTGCAGTCCCAAGGAATTACTCTAAGCTAAACTTTAACAAACAAACAGGGCTGACACTCTAGGAGAGTTCATCAGTAACAAACCATGAAAGATGACCAGCAAAAGATTCAGGGAGAACATGGCTTTTATACTGCCAGCCTTCAAAGGAGGCAGCTAGGCGATTTGCATAACAAATGTATGCAAATTCCTCAGCAGCAGAGCAGGTCTAAAACTTGCAAAGAAAAGACAGGTCTCTCTTCCAGAGACCTGCAGCCCACAGACTAGAGGAATGGTCAAACAGCTGTCTGCCTGTGCAGCCAGCTGAGCGGATCATTACAATTAACTGGTTAAATGACCCAATAAAACAAAAGAGCAGTTTAATCTAGGCATCTACATTTTCAGCACAAAAGTGCTGTGCAGATGAGCTTGTTGCTCCATTCAACTGAGTAGAGCGTGTGTACTTACAGCCAGAATTTATGCCAGAATGCCTCAGCACTAAATAAAATTTCTATCTCAAGACCATGGTAGTACAAACTAGATAATGACACAACTCAGATAGGGAATGTCATTTTCAATATTTGAGAAGAGGTAGGTGGGGGTAGAAATAACAAAATAAGCATGTTTTAGCATCAGCAGATATTAGATAAAATTGTATCACAAATCTTTCTTAATATCCATCACATGACCACATCCATTTGCTTTCTACTGCTTGGTGCAGCACAAAGCTATGCAAACATCTACCACTCCTGCTGTCTCTCATACTCCAGCAGACAACAGACATGTCTGATTAATGCGCAGCAATGGCACAGTAAAAATGAGGCTGATAACCATCATATGAGCAGCTCACAAGGCTGGCAAATACACAGAGCAAATTGGATGTGTCCTAGTTTTAATAGATTTTTACCAGACTGGATGTTGTTATTGAATCTAAAAAAATATTTTCTCACAATAGGAAATAAAATGTATACATTTAGTTGTAGATCAGAGTTTAAAATGTAAATTAACCCTTAGACTGCTGGCTACTTTTTTTTTTTAAAGCTACAGCCAATGCCAGCTATGTTTGAATTGTGTTTATTAAAGTGGACCTAAAGTGTAAAAATAAAATTCCTGCTGTTAACACAGTTCATAGAAGTTGTAATACTGTAGCATTGGCATGAATAAATGTTTAAAAACTCATTTTGAGCCAGAAAATGTAGGAAATGTATTGTTTAGCCATGTCCCCTCCTGAAAAAAACTGCCATGGTAGTTTTCTGCCATTGCAAAGGCTTCTAAGAGATTGTGCCATAAGAGGGTGGGAGGTAGCGCTTAGATTAGCCCAGGTACGTTGTGCGCCACTGAGCCAGTCAATCAAAGAGAGGAGGGGAGAAAAGAGTGTAGTGCTAACTTCAGTATTCACAGTGATAGACACACGATGACACATACCAGAGCTGCTTCTCTCCTGCTTAATAATAAATCACTTGTTGCTGCATTGGATAAACATTTATACTTTTGGTCCGCTTTAAAGGGCTTGCCCAAATCTATATATACCAAAGTCCACATTGGTTAATAGGGATCATCACTGAGGTACAAATACATTTGAGATGATCGAGAATTGCGTTAATTATTCTGAAATATAAAATGTAATTGGACCAATGAAATCTTGCAGAGAAAGTTTTTCATTGGTCCATTTTCAAGCTGCATAGTTTTGCAGTAAATGTGGCCTAATTCTGCATCAAATTAGAATTATGTGCATATATCATGTAAAGTAGAAAGTTGGCACTGAGCCACAACTTTGCACTAAATGTCTTAGATGTCTGTGGTACAGGGATATCGAGAAACAGAAATGCCTATAAGAATTTGTGACAGGCAGAAGTAGTTTTGTACTAAAACACCTTTAGATGTCCATAACATATGGATGCGGAAACACAGAACACCTACTGACATCCGCGGTAGTCCGCAGGTTAAGCACACACTAGTAAATAGTAAGAATAATAAATAGCAGCAGTTACTGCTTGAATTAACTATTTGGACCCCAGAGAACAAGTAGAAGCTGTGCTTTAGTTACAACCTATCAGGAGCGAAATTAAAAATTTTAGGGCACCATCCCAACATTATAATGAGCTACTTCTTCCTTCCTGCAGTAGTAATATTTACCGCCCAGTCCCATACTCCCACTTCAGCAGCAAACTTGCACATAAACCCCACTCTTCCCATTCCACCACCCCAGAAGCATGTTTCTCTTATACATACTAATACCGCTATTAAACCTATCCCTGTTAGCAGGACAACTCTCTTACCTATACACCATTACCAGCACAAATCATTCCCCCATCTCATCTAGCAGCACATCCTCCTTCTCCTGTCCTTCCATTTCTTCTTCCTTTAAAAGCAGACCATCTCCATCCTTTTATTATTTTTTAGTGTTATTATTTTGTTTGCAAAGCACCACAAACATCCTTCATAGGGTTGTACATATTACAAAAATAAAATAGCGGGGAACATAGATACAAGAGAGGTTAGGAACACTGTACAATCAGGACACCTAGCAATACAAAGACATAGATATTTGATGTGTAGTTTGAGACATCCCCAATACTGGTACATGTTTGTATGATAAATTCCAGCAGAACATGAAGCACTAGGAGGAGGTCCTTGCCCTCGTGAGCTTACAATCTACAGGGTAGTGGGTTGGAGAAATCTGGGAAGGAGGTACAGGGGTCTTCTCCTCATGTCTAAATTGGCACCCACCACCCTGCAGTGGCTTACAGTGGTAAACAAAAAAGTTTTCTTCATGTTGCAAGAGTTTATGAATTCTGGTGACGATAAAAGTCTAAAGATAACAACAAAATACTATAAAAGCTTTAAAATCAACAACAACATAAAGGTACACAGCCAGAAACAGTATGATCAGTGTACAAAAAAAGAAAAAAACAGCACAAGGCTTTACAAGATCAGTGAAGACAAACGTGGCTAGATGGTTGGATATGCCTAAAGAATTTCAGAATAAATTTATTTGTCAATGTGCATGGGGGCAATAAAATGAAAAAGTTTAAAAATCCAATATACTGGTTTAAACATTTATGGTTTTAAAAAAGGTTTAAGTCCAGCACGTAACTATAGTGAGAAAAAAAATCCACTAGAAGAAATATAAGTAAATAAAAATTCAATAAGCCTGCGCGGAGAGGCAATTTTTACCCTTCCACCAACTAAAATAATATTGTTTAATTTTTCTGGCAGAAAAATATGTCAGTAGCAGTTTATATTTGTGGCCTGTAATTTTATTTGTCTGCCCGCAGCTGAGAGATTTTCACAAACAGACACAACAAATAATAAGAGCGTCTATGTTAGAGAAGAAAACTAGCAGGTTTAGTGGGATGAAAGGGGAATAATAAATGTTAGAGACCTCACATACGACCGTAATATAATAAATTAGGAGGATTAATGGAATTGCAAACTACAGTAACCTGCGCTGGTAGACTGCCTGGTTTATGGAGCTTGATAATACAGTTTATCAGAGGCTCCATGGGAATTCCCACAATACATTAACTGTGGCGCAACAATAAAGCATGCACAGTGAGAGGCATGTCTCTTTTGACACACATTCTCTTCCCACACTTACTTTACCAAGGAAACTACACCACTGCAGTTTAATTAAAGTGCAGTGCAATGAATTAGCCCAGGCCCCAGGCCCCTGACAGCGAGGAGCCTGGCAGTACCACAGGAGCTTGTTCCTCACTGACAGAAATGACAGCAGAGAACCTGGGAAAAAAAGTGTGCAGCTCTAAAAATGACAGTGTCTCTGTTCA